>NW_018020930.1:130824-137275 GCF_002006095.1 Pseudomyrmex gracilis | reverse complement strand
GTTTAAAATGAAACTAAATTTATTTATAAATCAATTTCAATCCAGACACATATTACATTTTCCAAATCTTTCATCTGTTGCTGTATATATTGAAGATAGACAATATGATAAATTTATACAGTCACTTACCTTATTATATAACGAATTCGACCATCGCTTCAGGGAGATGCACATTTTGGAAACTGATTTCCTTATTTTTATGACACCATTTAATATTGATGTTAATACAGTTCCTGCAGATGTGCAATTAGAATTAATCGATTTGAAATGCAATATTTTTCTGCAAAATCGATTTAAAAATACAACTAACATTGAGAAATCCTATCATTACTTACCACAAGAACGATTTCCTCGTTTGCACGCCCGTGCTGCAAACATTATGTGCATGTTTGGATCCACGTATTTGTGTGAACAATTATTTTCTATAATAAAAGTAAATAAATCACGTTTACGTGGATTATTAACGGATGCACATTTAAATGCGATTCTTCGTTTAAGTTCTGCAAGAAATATTACATCTGATATTTCACGTTTAATATCGGGAAATTAACTAATTTATCACTCACATAATAATAATGTAGTGTAGATTGCGAGAAATCACCACACAAGCATATTAATGATATAAGTACACTTTCTTGTAAGAGTCAAATAGAGTTTGCACAACATGTACAATTATTTTTGTTATATGTTTGCTCGTATTCTTACGCTTGTACGGCGTGAGCAACAATGCAGTACTTCTGCGCATCCCTTCTGCGCATCGCGCTACCGCGCTCTTTCCGAGAAGACGCGTACCGACTTAATAACATATAAAAAAACTTACGCTTTCGCGTACCCAATAATATATTCTTGGTTTTGTTATTTGTTAATTGTGTTATATTGTTATATCATAATTACGTTGTATACATATATATATATTATAATTTGTTATTGTAACAAATATTTATTTCACACATTGTTATTATTTTGTTATCTTTAAATGCAAAAGTTAATCAAAAATATACAATAAAAAATTTTTATTCAAAGTTTAAATTTTGAGAAACTTTATTTAAAACAAAAAATTGATTTTATATATATTTACTTTTTGTTATTAATTTAAATACTTAATTAATTGTTTTTCACTAATCGTATATCATACGTTATCATGTAGAAAATTATTAAAGACCAATTATTTTATTGTTATCTTAATTAAAAAATTATTTTTTAAAAGAAAACTTTTAAAACTTATTTAATATACATTAATTATACATATATATATATATATGTATAATTGTACTAATAATCTTAATCTATAATTTAAATGTTTTTTAGTAAATAAAAAAAATGTAATTTATTTAATTTAATAACTCTCTCGTTTCGACGTATGTATCTGCAAGTATGCTTCCTCTGTACAAAGAAATCCGTCGCGAGTCTATTTTCTATATAGGTTGAAATATATGTATGTCTTATAAAATAATTGTCTAAATAATACTTAGAGACTAAATTTTAATAAAATTGTTTTTCTAACTTTAAAAGAAAGAAAAATCGACTAGGTTGGCGATAAGATTTATGTGGATGCCGGCTATAGTTAGCACTCGAATCTAGAGATTCTCGCATAGATGCCGACGTTAAAGTCGACGTTAGGAACGAAAGAATTAATAACTGATACTTGCGTACGTATTCGATTATTTATTTCAATAAATAATTTATTGAAATATAATAAATACTATATTTAAAAAATAATCAAACGCGCATACATAAGTACCAGTTATTAATAAATTTAATAAAATATTTTTTTATATTTACTAAAAGACAAATTCGAATAATAAGATTATCAATAANATTATGTTATTTCAATAAATACTTAAACATAAATATTTAAGTAGCATTTCTAAATAAATTTAAAATATACCTTTCTTTATTTAATAAACTATGCACTTTTAATTTATACTTTATAATAAAAACTTGTGTAATAATGTTTTTCTCTCACTTTCTAGCTCTTTCTCTTTTTCTTTCTCTCTTCTTCTCTTTCTCTCTTCTTCTCTTTCTCTCTTTTAACTAAAGAGAGTTTGTGTAAGTAAGAATTTTCATGAGGGTACCACTTGAAAATATGTCGATTCTGTTGCAGCATATTTCAGTTTATAAGCGATGCTCTTTTTCTATCCCCTCTGTTTACTTATTGCACGCGGGCAATTACGCTGCCCGCGGGCGCCCGCAAACAGTGCCCAGTTGCCGACCCCTGATCTAAGGGCTCTAGAGTCTTTAAACTTAGGCAATGAATATAATTGGTCGTATGAATGAATTGAAATTACAATTCAAAAACTCACATGAAAAATGTGAATTTGTTTATATATAGGTATACATACGTGTATATATATACAGGGTGGGGAATTTAAATTGAGACAACCAAATATTTCAAAAACAAAGTATTTTATGAAAAAATGTTTCAGACAAAAGTTGTTATATTTTGAGGAGGAAAGAGTACTGCATTAATGTTTTTTAAGTTCGTAAACGCCTTAAAGGTCGTTTGAAGGTAAACTCCATTTTTTTAAATAAGAACCTACAGTTTTCTTGACAGATCCTCAATCTTCGCCAAAAAGTGAGTACCTTTTGTCTGAAATTTTTTTTTCTGTGATACATATTGTTGCGCTCACGACAGTGTTTAATCGCGTCACCGCTGAGTTACTGCGCTCCGCGGAAAGAAAAAAGAACACCGCGTATATAACACACTAGAGTTTTATTAGAGAACGCGTTACAAAAAGGCCGCGGAAAACGTAAAGAAATCTCAAGCCGATGATCCAGCCTCTCGACGATTCCGAATCCGGCGACTCCCTCCTTTGACCCTCGCTGTCAACAAACCCCGTTGCTACTTGAACAAAAGCGCCCAAGCGGTCGATCGTTGAAAATTTTAATATACCGCGTGGACGACACGCGCCGCATCTCGCAACACTGTCCCCTCTCTCTTCTAGATCATTGTCCCGATGATCAAAAAGATGCCAACCTTCCCGCTCTCTTCTAGACTGCTGTCTCAGAATAAATGAGCCGGTTGACAGGAAACTCTTCTCGAGAATCCCTTCTGGGGTAACTTCTGTGTCTACAAAATCCTTCCGACTTCAGACAAGGAGGAGGGAAAACTCACGTGGATTTTGTCCACAAGGACACTCCAAGTCCCCGCCTCGGCATTTACCCAAAGATCCACGAAAAAACACGTCCAAAACCGTGAGCAAGGCGGACTTCTAATACGGCTTCAAAGATGAAAATCTCGCAACGACTCGACGCGACGCAGATGTCTCCCGACGTCCAACGACAAAACGGAAAAATTCAGGGTAGCAACGGAGTTATAACTTAAAAAAAGAAAACTAAACAAGTAACTACGCTTAACAAAAAAAAACAAATACCCAAAATACAAACCCAAAAATACACTCCCCATTAGTCTACACGGGACTCCGACGCGTGCTCCTTCCTTTCGCAAAACGAAACCAACTTATCAGCATGCACCACTCTACTTCTATGCCTATCTGAGCGACGAATACAATATACCACATCACTCAATTTCTTAACGACCACGTAAGACCCCTCCCAATTTCTCTGCAATTTAAGAGCTTTCCCCTTGCTTTTGCAAGGATTAAAGAACCAAATCTTTTGTCCAACATCAAAAAGAACATACCTAGCTTTCAAATCGTATCGCATCTTTGCCTTGTTCGATTTCATTTCTAAACGCTCTCTAACATCCTGATGGATCTCCTGTAATTTCAACTCACGAATATAATCTTCCGAAGAACTTCAACAGTAATTTGGCGAAGAGCCCCGTAACAAATCTAACGGCAGACGCACATCACGCCCGAAATTCAATTCGGCAGGTGAAACCTTCGTAGCCTCATGCCTAGAAGATCTGTAAGCAAAAAGAAACATAGGAATCCAACGATCCCAATTCTTCTGATTCTCATCAACAAACTTAGATAAATACTGCATTATCGTTTAATGTTGTCTTTCACCTTGCCCATCAGACTGCGGATAAAGAGCAGTAGTCCTTGTTTTCTTCATTCTTAACAACCACGACAATTCCTGAAAGAGTCGAGATTCAAACTTTTTACCTTGATTCGTATGTAACTTCAACGGCACCCCATATCTAGAAACTACCTGATTGACAAAAACCTCCGCCACAGTCGACGCTCTAATATTCTTGAAAGGAAAACCTTCTACCCACTTAGAAAAACAATCCACAATTACAAGGAAGTATTTATTTCCTGAAGAAGACGACGGAAAAGGTCTTAAAATGTCCATCTGTAACCTCTCAAAAAGCGCGCCGGCATTAAAAACCTGCAACGGAGACTTACCCTTGTCTGAAAGACCTTTTTTCAATACAAATTTTGCAAGATTTTTACCAGTTTTTTACATCTCTTTTACATGAAACCGCTTGCGAATTTTTCTTAACGTCTTATTAACTCCGAAATGACGTCCAGAAGGAGCATCATGAGTCGCCTCCAAAATTTGCTTAACCCACTTCTTAGGAACAATTACTTGAAGAAAACTTGACTTCAACTTCGGAGCTATCCACCTTTTATGCAGAACTCCATCTAAAACAACTAAAGCGTCCCAATGAGACCAATAACTCCTTGAAGAAAGGCTTCTAGCAGAAACTTCTTCCTAAGAAAGACGACAACCTTTTTCCTTTCCAAGTAAAATAATTGATACGGCCTGATCTTCTAGCTGATCCTTTCGCCACTCCTCGGATGTGCCCCCCTAAAAAATTATTTGAGCTACCTGCTCTTCTTGCTTTAAAACATCTCTCACCTCTACCTTCGAACAATACCTGCAGCAAGATTTCGCACAAGGTCGTCTAAAAAGCCCATCCGCGTTCCCATGTGCTTGACCGCTCCGGTGAGCTATTTCAAAGCTATTCTGCTGTGAAGCCTTTCCGCCCAACGAGCTACTTGACCAAATTTCTAAAAGACATAAGCTATTTAAGTAAAGCATGATCAGTGCAAACTCGAAACTTCCGTTCATACAGATAATGATGGAAAGATTTCATTCAATCCACCATTGCCGAAAACTCTTGCCGAGTAACACAATAATTCCTCTCAGCCTTACTCAATACCCGACTGTAATAAGCGATGACCCTCTCCGTTCCCCGCTGAACCTGCGAAAAAACCGCGCCAACACCATGACCAAAAGCATCCGTGTCCAAGATTAACTCTCCTTCTTCAAGAAGAAAAGAAAGCACAAGAAGAGAAGACAATGTCTGCTTAAGATTTGCAAACGCCTCCTGACACTGCTCTGTCCAAACAAACTTAACCTGGTTTTCAGTCAAAGCGAACAGCGGATTTGCACTCACAGAAAAACTCTTCACAAATTTACGATAATAAGAACAAAATCTCAGAAAACTGCAGACTTGTTTCTTATTTTGCGGAACAGGCCACTCCGCCACAACTGCAATTTTTTCTGGATCCGTCGAGATCCTCTCGGCCAAAACCACATGACCAAGATATTTCACCTGCTTTCTAAATAAAGTACATTTATTAGGATTAAGCTTCAAATTAGCTGCCCTAAGCCTCAGAAAAATTTCCTTTAAATTGGCTACCTCCTCCTCGAAGGACTTACCAAAAACAACTACGTCATCCAAATAAACCAAACAAATTTTGGTTAGCAATTGCTGAAGAATACGCTCTATGGAGCGCTCAAAAGTGGCTGGAGCTTTGCATAAACCGAAAGGCATCACCGTGAACTGCCACAACTCATTGCCTACTGAAAAAGCAGTCTTTTTTCAATCCTCTGGTCGAATTGTTAACTGCCAATACCCACTTTTTATATCTAAAGTAGAGAACCACTCATTCCCTGACAATTGATCCAGAAGATCGTCAACCCTGGGAAGAGGATAAGAATTTTTGATTGTGACCGCGTTAAGCTTGCGATAATCCACACAAAATCTTAAACGCCCGTCCTTCTTTTTTACAATCACCGCCGAGGAAACCCACGGGCTAAAAGATTCTTCAATGACCTCTTGGTCCTTTATTTCTTGAAGAATTTTCTCTACCTTAGCCCGCATTCTTAACGGAACTCTCCTCGGAGCTTGCGTAATTAGACGAGGATCTTGCAGATTAATTTCATGTTGAAAACCATCACAGTTTCCAGCCACGATCTGATCAGATAAGACATCCTGAAATTTGATCAAGAACTCAGCAAAAACGCCCCTGTGCGCCTCATCCAAATCGACTGCGTTTTGTTCATCAAATTCTTTTAAACTATCCGGAACTCCCACGGCAACATCACACACCCGACCGCAAATCTTCTCCGTTCCACCCAAAGGAGCAACAATGAGAGACTTCATCATCCTATCCAACCCTGTCTTCCTGAAAAACTCTAGACCTAGAATACAGTCGTTGAATATATACACAGTTTGTCCGGAAAGTTCCCGGACTACGTGAATTAAAAATCGAAAATGAAAGATATGGTTTATTAAACAAGTTTACACTTC
>NW_018020930.1:114513-130169 GCF_002006095.1 Pseudomyrmex gracilis | reverse complement strand
AATTACTGATATCAAAACATCGCCGACCACGACGAAAAAATTTGCCTGGTTAAAGGAAGGTCTATACTAAGTAGTTCCAGCGTTGACCGCTCGATANCGCCGCTTACCCGCGCTAGAAAAAATCAGTCCGGGAACTTTCCGGACAAACTGTGTACGTTACATAAAGAGGCATTTTCAAAGAACGTCCCCCTACGACTATTCGAGCCACACATCTGAATTCAACAGGAACCTTCTCTCCGGTAGAATATCTCAAATTCAACTTCTAACACTGCGACCTCTCTACAAAAGTAAAATTCACAATCAACACATCGGAGCCCGTATCAAATTTAAAATAACACAATTTACCGTTCAAAACACCGGAAAAAACAAATAAATTGTTTTTCTTGTTATCAACTCGTTTCACAGAAAATACCCTTTCCGGGGTGTCCCACCTCATAGCCGAACCCACCCTTGGAAGCTCGACTAAGCTTTTCTGACAAAGTAGCCGGACACTCGTAGCGGAAGTGCCCTTTCTTTCCGCACTTCCAACACTCTCTCTCTCTTCGCTTACCATCTCCCCACTGCTCCCGCTCCTTCTTCGTTCTATTCCCCGTCTTTCGCTCGCCGTTTTTCTTACAAGTATACGGCGCTTCCCTGCTTGCCCCAAAACTATTCTCTTGAATAGCCTTCACTGTCTTCGCCCGTTCACCAGCAGTCCTCAACAACGTCATATTTTCTAATTGTAACGTACGCTTCACGAAGCCATCCGAGAAAGCGGCAATAAATTACGCGCAAGCGACTTTCTCGCGAATTTTGTGCGAACTTTCCGGGTACGCGAGACGTGCAAACGCTCCAGATCAGCGCCGAGCGCCGCAAGATCCTCGCCACCCTGCTGTCTACGGTTAGTGAATTGCGCATAGCAACTTTGAAAAAGCTCTTGCTCCCCGTACCACGATTCCAATTTTGAGCGAATCTCATCGTAGCTGAACTTTTCCTCTAACCCCTCTAAAACCGAAAACGCTTTCTCTCTCAAATTAGTGGCCAAAACCGTTGCCTTCGCCGCATCGCTCCACTAGTTCGCACACGCGACCAACTCAAACTGCGCGAAAAACTCGCGCCACGGAACACTCCCGTCGAACACATCCGGCTTAATTTTTATCCCCGATAATTCCTCCGCCCGTACAAGAGAACGATTTGAAAATAACTTGTTTGATACATCGCGGCGAAGTCGCTCCTCCAGGCGACGAACGTCCTCCTTTTTCCGGCGCATGAAATCAGTAAATTTTTGCTCTTTCTGGCGGAGCAAATCTCTTTTCTGCCGATGCTTCTCCCGCAGCTGCTCTAACTCCTGCAGGACCGCGCGCAGCGTTTTCGGACGTCGCCACCGCTGCCGCCGCCGATGCCTCCACCGCTCCAGCCGCAACCTGAGTACTCGTTCTCCGCGGCGAGTGCACTAGAGCTATGCCGCCGCTTTCACAAGCTTAATCCCGGACGAGCCCCCAAATGTTGCGCTCACGGCAGCGTTTAATCGCGTCACCACCGAGTTACTGCGCTCCGCGGAAAAAAAACACCGCGTATAACACACTAGAGTTTTATTAGAGAACGCGTTACAAAAAGGCCGCGGAAAACGTGAAGAAATCTTGAGCCGATGATCCAGTTTTTCGACGATTCCGAATCCGGCGACTCCCTCCTTTGACCCTCGCTGTCAACAAACCCCGTTGCTACCTGAACAAAAGCGCCCAAGCGATCGATCGTTGAAAATCTTCATATACCGCGTGGACGACACGCGCCGTATCTCGCAACACTATATTATTTTTCGAAATATGTGGCAAAATGTCCATTGATCATTGCGTCGAAATAACGATTTGATAAAAGCTTTTCGAGCAGATACAACGTTCCAAAATTTCTTGCAAATACTGAAACAGAAAATAAACATGGAAATAAACAATTTATAAATTATTAGAAAAATTATTAGAAGAAAATGTAGTTCTCACGATTAATGTGTTATTTCAATAAATGATCAAATTGATGGCCTTCAGTTTCGATGCATCTTTGTATTTGTCCGAGAAATGATCGGCAGACGCGTTACAATAAGTCTTCATCGATCTGTCTGCATGCGTTTCTTCTTCGGTTGATCATATTATTAAATAGTAGTGTGTAGAGTTGTCCTCTGGTTTGTTTTAAAATAAATTATTGGTGTAACTTGAGGCTGGGCGAACCGATTGCAAGGTGTTATGCGAATAAATTCCAGTTTTGTAATTTCTTTCCAAACGTTTCGACTTTATTTGTTTAAGTCATCTTCAGTGGTCTGTATTACATTAAAAATTAATAATGTGATAAAGTTAATAGATTAATTGATGTTTAACATTTACTTACAATATTGCAACATTTCTTAAACGAACAACAAAGAATTTGAATGTGACACTCATCGATGTCCTTATGAACGTGTCGTCTTTGTTACTGAGTTGTTTACGTGAGAATATGAAAGTACTATTTTTGAACTTGACAAAGTATGGGCAAATACGCATTGTCAAGCAGTGCTGTATCTTGCATGACATTAATAGAGTGGTTATTAAGCTTGATGTTCAACATTTCTGAAGTTAATCTTTTATGATAATTTGTTTCTATGTCTAAGATCTTTGTTGCACCGAAGTCGAAGGAGTGTCCACACTCCGAACAATGCTCAAATATTACTGAATTTTTTTGTTTTGTTTTAACAGCATACTTGTGCTTCTTAATTCGAGTTTCTAATTGTCGTTTAGAAACTTGAATTAAGGAGCACAAGTATGCTGTTAAAACAAAACAAAAAAATTCAGTAATATTTGAGCATTGTTCGGAGTGTGGACACTCCTTCGACGTCACGACGTGACGTCACGCACACGGACGGCGGTTCTTGCTTGTGTGGGTGTCCCTGCCACTTTGGTGTTTTTGGTGGTGGCCGGCCCGATCTATCACTGATTCACAGTTTTAGCTTCCTTACAGCATGCTAAAGAGGTAGAGAGAATGCGCACAACAGTAGCGAGTTCTACTTGCATAAACTTGCTGCTGTTGTGCGCATCCTTTCCACCGCTTTAGCATGCTGTAAGGAAGCCAAAACTGTGAACACTGGTGATGATAGATCAAGCCGGCCAGCACCAAGAGCACCGAAGTGATGCGGGCACGCACACAAGCCAGAACCAGTGATGAAAGTTCTGGCAGGCTAGCACCAAGAGCACCGAGGTGGTGGGAGCCACTGGGAATACGCACACAGACGAGACCGCCGTCCGTGTGTGTGACGTCATGCACACGGATGGCGGTCTCGCTTGTTTGCGTATTCCCAGTGGCTCCCACCATCTCGGTGCTCTTGGTGCTAACCTGCCAAAACTTTCATCACTGGCCAGAACCGCAGTCCGTGTGCGTGACGTCAAGCTCGACTGTTCGGCTCGTGAAAGAGTACAGACATACTATGTTCTGCCTCATTTCCACCAAGCCCGCTATGCGAGCAAAACACTGAGGCTAAAAAGACACGTTTCACGTTGAGCGCTTGTAGCGTATGACAACGCAAAATGTTTTTCTAAGACTGTAAGTCTTACGTGATATTATTGATAAAAATGAGTTAAACATCTCAAGATGCATTTATTATAATTTTTTTATTAATTCTTAATATAAGTTAACTGTGCTAATATTTAAAAGTTTTTAGAATTGAAAAACATTTCAGATATATATAAACTATATTATTAGTATTGTTGTACCGCTACGACGGTACCGGATTCTTTCCACAGGATTTCCCGTTTGGATTTGGGGAGAAATATTTCCGCTTTTATTTAATAGTGAAGATTACCTTTATTTGGCAACTTACAGTTTAGTTTCTTATAACTAGTACGACGATTCGGCGGTAGTTCTCGAACTTCTGCTCTCGATCCTGTCGCATCACTGTTTATACCACCGAATTGAGAACACCGCCTTGTCTTATTCTAAACAACGTTGCGCGAGTTGATCGTGCAACCTGCTCATCTTTGCTTGATCAGCTTTTCGAGACGAATCTACCGTCTTTGCTGATCAAGCGACACGCGCTCTTAACAATTCACCAAACTTTGTCACAATTACACATACGATCGCATCTGTGCTTTTTATCCTACTATTTCTTAACTTTTTCTACGTACGCGACCTTGTCACCCCAACTCCGGGAGGCGCCGGTCGAGACGCCGGAGGTATTTCAGGAGGTCGAGGTCGTGACGCAGGAGCGAGAATCACCTGAATTTCAGTCGCCAACATCGGGCAGCGACACCGATGAAGAAGAAGAAGGGAATCCGAGTGAAGATGGATTCTTAAGCCGGGAAATACCTGTGTGCAAACCAAGTGAACTGTAGTGTTAAGGCCATTTAGTTGTTAAAACGTTTAGATTAGTAGTGTAAAGGACTCTAGTAAGTAGTTGTGTAAGTCCGTAGGTTTAAGAGCAACAAGTACCACGTGTGGACCAGCGGTAGATCCGGAAGCAGAAAAAGTAGATTTTGTTTTGTTTTGTGCAAATTTTGATTTTATTTTAGTTTCGCGTTTTGTTTTGCGAAGAGCGCCGTGGTTTTAGTAAGTTTGTTTTAAAGAGGTTAAGAACAGACGGGCGCACCAATCACGCAGGAGTCACACACACATCGCACACATGCACTCACAACACTTATCTCAAACATTCACACTAACCACAAAGTAAAACTACCGAATAAGGGTTCGTTCATACGTCACTCGAACACATTTCTCACACACAACACATGTGCCAAGTTACAGCCCTTAGTCGCGATATAACCCATACATTACATATAAGCACAGTCACACGAATAAGCACGCACACATACAGTAAACACATGCACACATCACCCACACAACATTCGTACAAACATCCGTCCTTATACATCACATATAAACACAGTCACTCGAATAAGCACTCACACATACAGCAAACACATGCATACATCACTCACATAACATTCGTGCAAACATCCGTCCTTATGCACACATTAACAGTCATATCATACTCACACTAATACAGGCGGATAAGAGACCACACATACACCAAATACAAACACTCGAGGTAGGCAACATATGCACCAAATTACGTTCGTTAATCAGAACAAATAACACAACACACATACACACACAAACACTCGATTAAGGGGAAACACACACACCACGTTTGTGCCACACATTCACACATCACATACGTGTGTGATACTCACCTTATCCTGCAAGTAAAAAAGACCTAAGGTGTCACTGCGCATGCGCGCCGCTAGCCGCCTAGTGGAAACGAGAAGGAAAGCGACGCCATGTTCTTAGCAGTTAGTCGCATAACAACTACTGTTCAGAACAGACACGCTGTGAGAGAATAGTGCGTAAAAAGGTTGTAAAGCGCTCAGTCGAAGTTTTATATACGTTAAAACTGTTATCTAAGTGTAACAAAGACAAAGAGGAAATATATTTATATTAATATATCTAAAAAACTGCGTGAAAAGTGCTTGAACTTACCTGTTGACATCCTGATCCCGCGAGAAGCGAAAGCCTGGTGTCCGTTTATACAGCGCCTGGAACAAAGAAAAGCGGAAAATAAGTAAAAGCAACCTTGTCACTGGGAGGTGAAAGTGACTGGCGACCGTGGTAGGCAGAAGAAAGCGTGAGTACTCGACCAAATATCACCTAACCTCCGGTCACAACCTTACATTAAATGTATCTTACTTCGTAGATTTCTTAACACGACCTCCGCCATCAGCTTCCTCTGATGACTTGGACGTAGTTTGCTTGGGGCCTCCGTCGTCTACCTCACTGCCTACCACGATCACTATTGACTCGGAGTGAGGCACCCGGTAAGTTTTTTTTTTTAACTATCCACAAATGCTTTTAGCCTGTTTACGTGCACATTCTGTATGCGTCTTTTTGCCTTAATTGTGTACGTTACATCTGTTACTTTTGCAACTACTTCATATGGTCCTATCTACTTAAACTCTAATTTCTTAGATCGGCCTCTGCGTAACGTTTCATCATCTCCTAACACTTTATCTCCGACCTTGAACGTAACTGGTTTTGCATTCCTGTCAAAATATAACTGGGCCTTTTCCTTTTTTTCCTTGAGATTTTCTCTTGCTACGCGATTTGCGGCGCACAATCCTTCTTTTAATTCTTGTACATAATTATCTAAATTACATCGATGGCGGCTTGGCCAACGTCGTTGGCAGCTCTGCTTTCCTTCTATTCACGAGCTCAAACAGTGTGTACCCCGTTGTCGTGTGCGGCGTGGTATTATACGCAAACATTACGTACGGTACCCACTCATCCCAATCTGTTTGGTCTTTATTTACAAAATGTCGAATATATTTCGCCAACGTTCTATGGGAACGCTTCAACGCCCCGTTGCTTTCCGGATTATACGCAGTCGTCTGTACCTTATTTATTTTCAATAACTTACAGACGTTCTTAAATAATTCACTAACAAAATTTGTACCCCTGTCACATCCGTGGACTTAGATGTATTAAGTATATTCTTATATCTAGGTTTTTTTTATTTTATTTTATTTTTGTATTCTGTTTTGTTTTTAACTATTCCCATAGTCGATAAGTTACCAGCCTTAAATATTACCATTACTATTATCGGCAATGTATCAGCGACCGCAAAATACCATGGTCGGTAATATACCATAATCGATAATGTACTATGGTTGGTAATATACCGTCACCACAGGCGATATATTTGTTATTAAAAGATTATACTAGGGCACTTATTAAGGGATTAATACCGCATATACGATTATTAGCATGTTATACCGCCGCTTACATATGCGGGCTTATGTAACAGTAACGATAGAAGTACTTCTACTAGACAGCGATAATATTCCTCTCATATTATTTTAATATTTTCTTTTCTAAACATTCTTTCAATGTTTTGAACTTTTTCTTTACTATTCTTTTAATATTTTCTTAATATTCTTACATGCATATAAAAGCCACGGGCGCTAGTTTGAGCGAGCAAACAGTCGCAGTAAAGATAAAGCACGCGCAGAGATAAGGCACGCTTCGCGACCGCGGGAACCAAGCAAGCGCGGAACCGTTGACCGCCAGGACCGTTGAACAACGAACCCTTGGGACAGTGCAGCATCAGCACTTCTTGTACAGTATAAAAACGACCGGAGCAACTCGCAGAAGCGCATTCAGATCCAGAATCTCAGTCAGTAAAGTTCGCTCTGGTTAGACCAAAACTTAGAATATTTCCGCTACTCGGACTTAAAATATTTCCGCTACTCGAACTTAAAATATTTCTGCTACTCGAATTTCGAATATTTCTGCTACTCGGACTTAGAATATTTCCGTTACTACAAGTCGGAACATAGAATATTTCTTGGCGCTCGGATCTAAACTACTATGGTAAGAATTTTGTATTATTGATAACTTTCCCTGTTTTGAACGGGTAATTCTAACATCAATATACACACACACACACACATATATATATATATATATACACATTTTTCTTCGTTTATTCCTGTATTCCGTCCAAATTATTAGTTAGATTCTGGCTTTTCTCGCGTCAGTCCCTTCCTAAAAACAAGAGAGATGCATCACGAGTGCACGCTTGTCATTTCCTTTCACTCTGTAGACAAGAAAAGTGCTTACGAGTGCATGCTTGTCGTTTTCTTCTATTCTGTAGACAAAATATGTGCTCACGAGTGCACGCTTGTCGTTTCCTTCTATTCCGTAGACAAGAAAGGTGCTCACAAGTGCACGCTTGTCGTTTCCTTCTATTCCGTAGACAAGAAAGGTGCTCACGAGTGCACGCTTGTCACCTCCTTTCAAGATACAGGAGTAAGAGAGGTGCGACTTAATTGCACGCTTATTCTGTGTATCTGTTCTCAGGAACTACACCATCCAGTAACTTCAAGCCGCCAGAGAAGACGTCGCACGTGTCGAGGAGACAGAAACAATCAATTGAGAAATTTAATGAGGAATCACGCGCGTGAAAGTCAATTCAATCCGTTATCCTTAGAGACAAGTAATAACCGTTCGACAAACACCGCAGGACGCCACGTGAGCAGACTTCCGCGTTCAGCAAATACAGGAGAACGGTCCGCAAGGCCCACTCCATGCGTTATAACAAGTACAACGTTGGGAATCATCGTATTATTATTAGACCAAGGTGGAAGTTAAAACAAATCAGCAAGCCAAGAGTGGTGTACCCGGCAACAATTCCGCCATCAGTCCGCGATTTAAAATATATATGGAAGAAAGACAAAAGGCATTGTATCCAGAAAAGAAAATTAAGAATAAAGAATATCGCTATTTTAAGTATATTTTGGAGAATAATTAACCATATATACAACTATGCGATACTCAAAGTAGCGGTCGGTAAATAAAATGACAGCCGGTAATTCCGTCGGTAATTAAGTCAGTAATTACGTCGATAATTAGAATAGCGGTTGGTAAATAAAATGACAGTCGGTAATTCCGTCGGTAATTAAGTCGGTAATTACGTCGATAATAAAGTAGCAGGTGATAATTAGAATAGCGGTTGGTAAATAAAGTGACAGTCGGTAAATCCAGTCAGTAATTAAATAGCAATCGGTAACTACCTGTAACGGATTATTGCTCGTATACACGTACACGCACTCGTAAAATTCAGTTAGCTTGTCCTTGAATTTCCGATCTAAATCCTCGTTTTCCGCCCCGGTAAAACCCAGTGGGTTGACCAAAAAGGGAAAACAAACGTTCAGCAGGCGTAAACGGTCTGGTTGTATCGTGACGCTGCAAACCTGGACGTAACACATCTATCAGTCAATATGGTTCCCGGAATGCCGTGTTTACAAACTATTTTCGTAACGAACTCCTTCGCTACGGTTGCGGCTTCTTGGTTCGATATCGGCACCGCCTTACTAAACTTGATAAGATTGTTTTGGAACGTAAGCAAATACTTAGTTCCCGTAACTTGATACTGGTAAAGGCCTGACAATGTCCAGAGCACACTTCTCGAACGGCTCTCGCGGCGTATCTGTAATTACTAGAGGTGATTTTAGTCTCCGCGAAAGCTTATTCTTCTGGCACGACTCACACTTTGTAACGTATCTTTCTACATCTTTTGCCAAATCTGGCCAATCATAAATTTGACGGATTCTTTTTACCGTCCGCGCTACTCCTTGGTGAGCACCTATCGGTGTGTCATGATACTCATATAGTATCTGTCTTTGTTCCTTCTCAGTGAGCTCGCGTGTCTCACTCGTTTCTTTCTTCTCCGTCTCTCTCATTGTTTTATTTGCCTTGCACGTGTTCGCTTCCAGCGCGGGACTCAGACTCAGCGTGTCCGCGTTGGTGTTTGCCTTCCCTTTCGTACACACTATCTCGTAGTCGTACTCCTTTAACTTGAGACGCCAGCGCACGAGCCGCGACCCCGGATCTTTTACACTAAACAACCACACCAACGTTTTGTGGTTAGTCACAATTTTGAACTTTGCTCCGTATAGGTATGGCCTAAAATGTTTCACGGCCTATACGATAGCGAGCAATTTTTTCTCGGTCGTACTATAATTTCGTTCTGCCTTATTTAACACGTGGCTAGCATATGCTATCGGCTTGTCGCGTCCTATCTCCTCCTGCGACAACACCGCTCCGATAGCGTAACCAGATGCGTCTGTTGTGACAATAAACTCCCGGCTAAAATCAGGATAAACGAGCAACGGTGCACTGCTCAATCTCTCTTTTAAAGTTTTAAATGCACATTGTTGTTCTTGACCCCACCTAAATGCGACTCCTTTGCGCAACAGCTGTGTCAGCGGTCTCGCGATTCTTGAAAATTGATCGATGTACCTGCGGTAATAGCCTGCTAGTCCGATAAATATTTGGATATCTTTCACCTTTTCCGGAACAGGAAACTTTGTCACGGCGTTTATTTTAGACAAATCTGATGAAATTCCTTCTTCTGTAATTACGTGACCTAAATACGTCACCTCCTTCCGAAAGAACTCGCACTTATCTGGCTGTAACTTAAGATTATACCCTTACAACCTGTTAAACACGTCTCTTATTCGGTTACCGTGTTCTTCTAAACTGGTCCCGTGTATAACTATATCGTCGAAATAAACAAAGCATTGTATCTCCTGCAACCTTATTAAAACTCTATTCATCAATCTTTGAAAGGTTGCCGGCGCGGCAACCTTTTTCAGTCCAAAAAGCATCCTATTGTACTCATAATGCCCATACGGTTTTGAAAACGCCGTCTTTAACTTATCCTTTTCCTCCATTGATATCTGATAATATTCAGAAGCCAGATCTAGTGTCGAGAAATATTTTGCATTTCCCAACTGATCGAGAATTTCTGTTATGTTTGGTAATGGAAACAAATCCCCGATTGTGATGTCATTCAACCGCCTAAAATCCACAACAATTCTCAATTTCCTTACGTCTGACGCGTCTATTTTCTTTGGCACAACAAGTAACGGTGCGTTCCACTTGCTTTATCCTTATTATTTTGTTGCTTAACATTTTTTTGATTTGTCGATGAACTTCCTGTTTGTGCTTTTCTGGCAAACGATACGGTTTAACATTGATTCGTCCGGTGTCGCTTTTTACCCGTATCTTGTGTGTCACTGCGTTAGTTTTTGTCAACGGTTCTCCTGCCAAATAGAATATGTCGCTATACGCTTTGCAAACCTCCAACAAAGCCTGCCTTTCTTCCATATTTAGATGCTGCATGCGTAATGCCTCTTTTATTTTTTCACCTTGCGCCTTTCCACCTTTGTTCGACGGTTACGCTTAAGAATTCGCTCTTTTGTTCTCCATTCTCGCTTAGTTCCCCCACTTTTACTCGTGGTGTATCTATTTCTACCCTTTTCTCTGTATTATTTATTATACTTACTGGACACAAATATTTCTCCGGCTGTACTAGACCACACCCCATGAATAGTCCAGGCCGTGTTTCTTCTGCATCTATTATTCCAACCTGATTGCTATCCGCGATTGCCTGTACGATGGTTTTGCTCCTTGGTTGCAATACTACGCCTTGATACGGATGCAGCGTCATCAAATCTTTACCTACCTCCAGCCGATCTTCCTCGTAGTTATGTACGGCATTATATTTTCTAATGAAGTCACTTCCAAGTATTCCTTGGTACTTAAGTGGAAAGTCGTTCTTTACCACATACAACGTATGCTTTATATTTTTATTTCTCAACTGTATATTGGCCTTGATTTTTCCAATCACACAAGTTTTATGTCCGGTAACTCCGGTTATCTCCAGCTTGGTCTTTTCCGCCGGTGTTTCCTCTTTCAAATACTTCTGTTTACTTAGTGAGACTGTTGCTCGTACAGCATTTCCACCTGGCCCTTTTTTGCCTCTCTTATTGGTACTATAGCCAAATCTAATCCCGCTTGCGCCGTATTTACCTCGGTCATTTGTAATTCCGCCACGGAGACAGATTTCTTTTTTTTTTTTTATCTTTCTTTTTGTCACTTCCTGACGTCTCGCTACTGTCGCTTTGGCTTTTCTTCCCTCGTACCGCGCGTCTTGTTTTCCTTTGCACGGTGTCCTTTTTACCGTTTTTCCTGTCATTCAACGACCAGCACTTTTAGATGTTTTGTCTTTTTACAATAACTGCAATGCTTCTCTATTGCATTTACTCTGTTGCCACTCGGCTTTAACAAAGACATCTTTCCAGACCGACATTCTCGTCCAAAATGTCCGGTCTTGCCACATTTATAACAACTGTAATTTTTGTTGCTACTACGCGTCTGGTTTTGCACTCGATTTCTTGATTTTGTTCTCGCGGCTTTTTCCTTTGCACTTGCCTCGGCTATCGCTTCTTGGAGCGTGTCATATCTGCTCGACCGCACAATCAATCTTAGCTTCTCTTGCAACCAGATTTGATAATGGTGTAACGCCTGCTCCTTAATATTGTAGTTTCTAAAATAGTTCTTTTTTGCTAGTTAGTTCGTTCTTTCCCTTCTATCGTGGACTCATAAAGTTCCATCGCGAGTTGATTTACTCGCTGACCAAAACTTAATGCATTTTCCTCGATCTTTTGCTTTACAGAGCTGAATTCTATTTGCAACTCGGTTGTACCCTTTTTTGCCGAGTACGTGTTTTCTATTTCAAACTTCAATTGTTCAAAACTGTGGATATCCCGCGTTTTGAAATCTAAAAGTGCTTGCCCTCTCAATTTAGTGTACAGGATTGCTTCTAGCAACGTTTGTTTGTCTACTGGGTTTATATTCTTTACTGCGTAACTACACGCGTTTAGAAAATCTCGCAACTGCGTTTGCGATTTCCCATCAAATGTGGGTATCATTTCACGCGCCTCTTTTAACGTTATATGTCCGTATACATGTGCAGTCTGGTTGCGTACGTTTGCAGCTGTTCCTCTATACGTCACGTCTACTATGTTATCGTGTCTTAATCTTTTCGCTCCGGGGATTTTTCCTTTAAAATTGACCTCGCATTTTAGCTGAATTGCGCAAATACGCATTTTCATTGTTTGACCTTCAAAGTTAATTTTGAAGGTCAAAGAAGTAACCAGGATTTTTTTCAATTTTTTTCCTAAATTTAGTGCATTAAATTGACCTTATAAACATTTATTACGTTCGCTTTTTTTGTTGGTCCATATATGGACCAGTCCCGGAGCGAAAAGGTTAACGGCTCGTCGTTTTCCGGTACTCGTGAGTTACATTGTCGGTCGCGTAATTTGTTTACATGTCTTGTCACCGTGGTCATACGCGTATTCAACAACTCAAATGATCGTACCAGCTGTCGCAGTATTATTTCTGTAGAATTAAGACTCTATTTGCTCGTTCTCCGCGAAATTTCCCCCGACTAATGCACTACGCATTCGGTTAATTTCTTGATCGACTTCTTTTCGAGCATGATTTATTCTGCGTTAATCGGCTGTCAGTTCAACATTGTCGTTGTCCATTCCGACCTGACCTGCTGCGCGAAATATTTATTATTCGCTTTCAAACGATACTAGAGAGTATCGTTTGAAGAGAATCGCGTTTGTGAACCTGTGCGTCCGCGATTCCACCGTTCCGCAAATGTCCGACAATGCTGCCGTCCAGATAAAATGGAAACTTCTTTTCAACCACTAAGTTCGGATATAACTCTACGTCGCTATCGCTAAATATAAACGTTCGCGTAAATATATTCGGTTCTTGATATAACACTGCCGGTGCGGTTCTCGGTTCTTGTGACAATACAAATTTTTTAATTCGGTTTACCGGTTTGGTATAACCCTCGCGCCTATCCTCGCGTCTGTTGGATTGTCGTAAATGCCAGTTTTCAGACATTCGCCCGTCGGCTCGCCTTACTACAAATTTCTTACCTTACAATAGTTGACGCATCTCTGCTACTGTTGTTGCATTTGTATAATATTGAACAGCATTTGCTGCAAAGATGCTTCTGTTGAGAATAAATGTCTTTAAATCTTACAAGGGAACCTCGCGAACCCGAAAATTCTGATTTTGATGAGACTTTGCACATGTAAGGGAGGTCAATAGATGAGTATTGACATTTTCCGTTGCTGCTAAAAAACGAATTTAAGGTATGAAATCACCCCTCATATGTAGAGCGGCTTTTTCTTTTTCTCAATTTCTCTCGAAAATGATTAAAGATATTAGAAAATGGTTTATACAAAAATTTTACAGAACAAAGGCATCTATTTATTTATGTTAAGAAAATTTAAAAAAAATAAGTCCAAAAAAAATTTTGTAACAAAATTATAAAAAACATATTTTTTTGACACTTCTATTAATGTAGGTAAATAAAAAAGTTTTTTCCATAAACCTTTTATTAAAAACATTTTTTGATATTTTTAAAAGTGTTTGAGATACATCGAGAAAAAACTGCAAAACCGTGTTATACATGTGTGTGTTATACAGTCTTTCACTCTTTAGAATCGGTTTGAGGCCGCCACTGAAAATTTCTACACTTATGTGGTTATTTATACATGTGTACAAAATGTTATCGTACGAACACTTCTATGTAATTGCACATTAATACATTTATGAAATAAGTTGTTTTTATAATTTAATTTTAGCATCTTTTATATAAGGAACTATTTTTTATTATATATTACGATAAAGATAGTAATTTTTCAAATAAAGATGCTTTTATTCTTTAAATATTTTAAGTCATGTTGCAGTGCAACGTGACTTGAGAGATCGTTGAGCATATTCATATTGCAGTCTTTATATTGCATATTGTATATGTAATGTATCACGCACATATCACTCACTTCCGTAAACACAGTGCGGAGTAGTTATGTACGTTATTCGTGAGAATAGTTTGCAATAATTTTCAATAATCAAAAGACTTTGACAAAAAGAAAATTTAAATAATTTTAACACACGAATTGAATGCCATATCTGAATTTTACTTTGCTGGTCTTATTGACTAACACATAAAATTTCAGTATAACATCTCGAAAATTTTTTTTACGGCCTATTATTTTTTTTGATAACAGTATACGATTTACATATACATTTAGTTCATAATCGCCAGCATATCACCTGGCTACGCTAATCAGCCACAGTATGACACGCTGACGTTTGTGTTGCACTCGACACTACATAATAAATAATGTAAATAAGATGATAAGACTCCGTGTAAATAGGAAGTTTTTTGCTACGTAGGTTTAGTATAAAGTGTAGGCACCAAGTGTAACAATTTAATCGAAGAAAGATTATTTAACGTTTTACTTTTCAAACTAATCTGTGTTATCTCTTTAACAAAGATAACAAATTATACCAAAGCAAAATGGTACATGTGAATCCTGCAAATGATATTAATATGTTAATTGTTTCATTCCAAATTTCAAATATTCCACAAACCTCTGTAAATAATAAAGAAATTGAATTACATGATACTATAATGGACAGTATACAAAATGCAATGGATGACTTATCATTTGCTATGGAGACCAACACTACATTAAAATTCGAGAATTATTGGGATGCAAATATATGTGATGCACAATTTGTTGGAGCAGACGAAGTAGAAGAACTTGAAGAAAGTGGTGAAAATGAGGACAAAGATACTTGTACACCAAAAGGAGAAATTGTAAATAATGACTATAAAAAAAGAGCTGTTGAGTTCTGGAAAAGTGGAAAAAAGGGATATTACACTTTATCAACAGTACAAATTCGTTTTTGAACGGTAACGTCTATGTCGCAGTTATATAGATGGAATCATTCTCTACAAAAAGGTGGTACTCATAAACAAAAACTAGTAGATATTTCTACATATGTCTTGGAAAAGTTCAAAAACACTAACAACAACAACAAAATTATTCATGATCCAGATCGACGACGGTAGACGTTAGAAGCAAAAGAACAAATTAATCTTCCTCAATTTAAAGCAGGAGCAACGTAGGTATTAAATTTTGAAAGAAAACACGGGATTGTGTCAAGAAAAGTAACAAAATTTATAAACCGTTCATCAAAGACAAATCAGAATCAATTACAAACTGCATGCCAAGAATTCATAAGTTCTGTAAATTCATTTCTAAATCTGTTTGAAACACAAAATATATATAATGCACGCGAAAGTGGGTTCAATTTGGAAATACATTCAGGCAGAACATTGACAATACAAGGTGTTAAAACAGTTGAAACCATAGTTCAATCATAATCAGCAATTACACACAGCTATACAAGTATGCCTACAATTTCTGCAAGCGGGCAACTAC
>NW_018020930.1:100300-110998 GCF_002006095.1 Pseudomyrmex gracilis | reverse complement strand
AATTTAATTTTAGCATCTTTTATATAAGGAACTATTTTTTATTATATATTACGATAAAGATAGTAATTTTTCAAATAAAGATGCTTTTATTCTTTAAATATTTTAAGTCATGTTGCAGTGCAACGTGACTTGAGAGATCGTTGAGCATATTCATATTGCAGTCTTTATATTGCATATTGTATATGTAATGTATCACGCACATATCACTCACTTCCGTAAACACAGTGCGGAGTAGTTATGTACGTTATTCGTGAGAATAGTTTGCAATAATTTTCAATAATCAAAAGACTTTGACAAAAAGAAAATTTAAATAATTTTAACACACGAATTGAATGCCATATCTGAATTTTACTTTGCTGGTCTTATTGACTAACACATAAAATTTCAGTATAACATCTCGAAAATTTTTTTTACGGCCTATTATTTTTTTTGATAACAGTATACGATTTACATATACATTTAGTTCATAATCGCCAGCATATCACCTGGCTACGCTAATCAGCCACAGTATGACACGCTGACGTTTGTGTTGCACTCGACACTACATAATAAATAATGTAAATAAGATGATAAGACTCCGTGTAAATAGGAAGTTTTTTGCTACGTAGGTTTAGTATAAAGTGTAGGCACCAAGTGTAACAATTTAATCGAAGAAAGATTATTTAACGTTTTACTTTTCAAACTAATCTGTGTTATCTCTTTAACAAAGATAACAAATTATACCAAAGCAAAATGGTACATGTGAATCCTGCAAATGATATTAATATGTTAATTGTTTCATTCCAAATTTCAAATATTCCACAAACCTCTGTAAATAATAAAGAAATTGAATTACATGATACTATAATGGACAGTATACAAAATGCAATGGATGACTTATCATTTGCTATGGAGACCAACACTACATTAAAATTCGAGAATTATTGGGATGCAAATATATGTGATGCACAATTTGTTGGAGCAGACGAAGTAGAAGAACTTGAAGAAAGTGGTGAAAATGAGGACAAAGATACTTGTACACCAAAAGGAGAAATTGTAAATAATGACTATAAAAAAAGAGCTGTTGAGTTCTGGAAAAGTGGAAAAAAGGGATATTACACTTTATCAACAGTACAAATTCGTTTTTGAACGGTAACGTCTATGTCGCAGTTATATAGATGGAATCATTCTCTACAAAAAGGTGGTACTCATAAACAAAAACTAGTAGATATTTCTACATATGTCTTGGAAAAGTTCAAAAACACTAACAACAACAACAAAATTATTCATGATCCAGATCGACGACGGTAGACGTTAGAAGCAAAAGAACAAATTAATCTTCCTCAATTTAAAGCAGGAGCAACGTAGGTATTAAATTTTGAAAGAAAACACGGGATTGTGTCAAGAAAAGTAACAAAATTTATAAACCGTTCATCAAAGACAAATCAGAATCAATTACAAACTGCATGCCAAGAATTCATAAGTTCTGTAAATTCATTTCTAAATCTGTTTGAAACACAAAATATATATAATGCACGCGAAAGTGGGTTCAATTTGGAAATACATTCAGGCAGAACATTGACAATACAAGGTGTTAAAACAGTTGAAACCATAGTTCAATCATAATCAGCAATTACACACAGCTATACAAGTATGCCTACAATTTCTGCAAGCGGGCAACTACAATCACCTCTTTATTTGAAATTGAAAGAAGCAGTGGAAGTTTTGGGCCACGTGTAGAAGAGACTTTATTTAGACCTGCAAATATTTTTATCGCAGCATCAAAATTAGGACAATTAACTACACAACACTTTCAATCTTGGTTTACAAATGTATTTTTACCCGCAACTGGAAGCTTCAATGTGTTAGTAATGGATTCTTGGAGTGGACATTGTCCCGAAAGCTTACAAGAATTTATGCCATATAAAAATAAAGATATACGAATTTTAACAATACCAAAAAAAACTACAGGAATGATTCGACTTCTTGATGTTTATGGATTTAGACTATGAAAAAACATTGTGAGAACATTCAGTGATCGCGTTATATTATTNAATTATGATATCAATTTACATTTGAGAAATAATATCATCAAATTACAATCTTTAACACATATCCAGTTATCTTCTCCACGATGCCATAATCTTTTTAGATATGCTTAGTTTAAAAGTGGCTACATCGAAGAACGATCACCACAGTTCGAAACTCCAGTAGATTTTTGTTTCTCTNGAAAAGATATACAAGAAATACCACGCTGTTCTATATGTGGGGCACCCGCTATAATACGTTGCTCCTTGTGCAAGAAATATTATTGTATGCATCATTTTTTTGAGGAATATCATGATTGTAAACATTATAAAGTATAAGAAATTCTTGTAAGTAAAAGATTTTTATTTAAATAATATGTATTGCTAATGTTTAAATACTAAGAAATATTCTTGTACATTACAGAACATGCTCTGTCATCATATAGTGTGATAGTTCTAATGAAGACTATTGTCTAACTATGGAATTGCTGCACTATGTCCGCCACAACTTAAGGAATGGGAAAACATGTTCAACCAAGCGAAATAAATGACTTCTATTATGAATATAAAAATATAACCAAATATATAAAAATATAGAAAGAGATCGGGGCACAAAGTAACATCCAAAATAGATTGTAAAAAAAAATTGTACGCAATATTATGTAATATTTGGTTCATTATATAATAGTCACATCCTTCAGCTTTAAGAAAAAATAAATATTATTCTTATATATCTTTAGACAAACGAGTATTTTAATATTAAGTACAATTGCGCAGATCTGTCAACCTGCTGCATACCCAGGTTTAATTGTCACATGCCTTGTATACAGAGAAACAATAAGATATAAAATTTCTGTTTTTTATTTTATTAAATTTATTGAAAGTACATAACAGTTTACATTAAGTATAAAGTATTTATACAATATTAATAATCATATACACCTCGGACTCTTTTTACACGGTCTTTTCTTACACGATTTCAGAGTTACACGGTTTCTTTTACCACGATTTATTCCCAGTTACACGATTTTTATAAACGATTTATTCACAGTTACACGATTTTTTTGTGAATGTGTATTTGCTACGGAGATCTTGTAAGATTCTTCGTGTTAGTGAACTAGATACTCATGATGCTCAATGCTCACGTTACTAACTTATTGCTGTCAAGGTGCAGAGTGTCGTTTAAAATTTTTTCGCTGGCCAAGGAGACCTCGATAGACCAGAATGAGTCTACTATCGTATGCTCTTATCATCTTATTTACATTATTTATTATGTAGTGTCGAGTGCAACACGAACGTCAGCGTGTCATACTGTGGCTGATTAGCGTAGCCAAGTGATATGCTGGCGATTATGAACTAAATGTATATGTAAATCGTATATTGTTATTAAAAAAAATAATAGACCGTAAAAGAAATTTTTGAGATGTTATACTAAAATTTTATGTGTTAGTCAATAAGGCCAGAAAAGTAAAATTCAGATATGGCATTCAATTCGTTTGTTAAAATTATTTAAATTTTCCTTTTGTCTTTTGATTATGGAAAATTATTGCAAACTATTCTCACGAATAACGTACATGACTACTTTGCACTGTGTTTACGGAAGTGAGTGATATGTGCGTGATACATTACATATACAATATGCAATATAAAGACTGCAATATGAATATGCTCAACGATCTCTCAAGTCACGTTGCACTGTAACATGACTTGAAATATTCAAAGAATAAAAGCATCTTTAGTTGAAAACATACTATCTTTATCGTAATATATAATAAAAAATAGTTCCTTATATAAAAGATGCTAAAATTAAATTTTAGAAACAACTTATTTCAAAAATGTATTATTGTGCGATTACATAGATGTGTTCTTACGATAAAATTTTGTACACATGTATAAATAACTACATAAATGTAGAAATTTTCAGTGGCGGCCTCAAACCGATTCTAAAGAGTGAAACACTTATCATGTATAACACGGTTTTGCGTTTTTTTCTCGATGTATCTCGAAAACTATTAAAGATATCAAAAAATGTTTCATATAAAAGTTTTATGGGAAAAACACCTTTATTTACCTACAATTATAGAATTATTGTTAAAAAAATGTTTTTTATAATTTTGTTACACAATTGTTTTTTAAACTTATTTTTTTTTAATTCTATTAAACCAAAAAAATAGAGAACTTTTTTTTATACAATTTTTGTATAAATCATTGTTTAATATCTCTAATCATTTTCAAGAGAAATTGAGAAAAATGAAAAGCCGCTCTACCTATAAGGGGTGATTTCATCTTTTAAAACCGTTTTTTAGCAGCAACGGAAAATGTCACTATTCATCTATTGACCTCTCTTACATGTGTGCAAAGTTTCATCAAAATCAGAATTTTCGGGTTCGCGAGGTTCTCTTGTTAGTTTGTCTGGAATTCTAAATATCCGACATTTACATTTAAAAATAATTAACGTGTAAAATCTTAATCTGTCTGGCTTTCTATATATCCAACATCCATATTTATGAATAACAAATGCGGAATAAAATGTGGTAGAATAAAGCTACAGGCGAAGGTCCACGTTAAAAAACCTAACGCGCTATTAGTGGCACTTCATGGATAGTGCGGAAGACCACTTCATAATATTATCTATCATCATGGCAAACATAAAACTTGTATTATATAATTGTTGCGAAAATGTTTAATATTGTAACATGAAAGATCTCTGTAGCAAAGTTTCTTTAATATCTTAGGTTCATTTTCTATCGGGAAATGCATGACATTTCATGTATTTCAAAAAATTACATTGTTGTCAATTGATTTCACAAATTGCGATGTCACCAACATGGAAATCTCGATGTGTGAGACGAGCGAGAAACGTAAAACATCGCGCGTCTACGGTTTACACACAATTTTTATTTAAAAGACGTACAATATTTATATATTTATTTTTTTTTTCGAGATTTACAGTCTTGGAAAAAGTACGTAATATTATTGATGATAGTAAAACATTTCAAGATGCATTATATTTTTTTAGGAATTATTACATATAAGTTAACTGAAAAAATTCAAAAGGTTTTTGAATATTGCAAGGTATTAATGTTTTTGTTTTATATATTTTTATTTTGTAAATTATAACAAGAATCTACATTTTTCAGACATAAAATTTTAAAATATTTAATTCATATTATACGAAATTTAATTAATGAATATATTATATTTGTATGATATGTTATATGAATTAAATATTTTAGGATTGTGCTTTTGTAAAATGTAGATTTTTTTTGTGATTTACAGATTAAAAATATAAACCGAATATATTACTACTAATAATATAGTGTATATACAGGATGTCCGACAATTACTTTAACATCTCTCCTAGGCAGATAGAAAGAGTAAAACTGAGTCGAAAAGTCCCGAACCATTTTTTCTATTACATATAATAAAGGAGTAATTATTGAATAAATCAAGCCAATCAGCTCCGACCTTTAGCCGCACTAACGTGAGCCGCGCGAAGCGCTTACGCACACCAGACGTGTGGTTCACTGACCAACGTTCGGCTAAAGGTCGGCGCTGATTGGCTTGATTTATTCAATAATTACTCCTTTATTATATGTAATAGAAAAAATGGTTCAGTTTTACTCTTTCTATCTGCCTACGAGAGATGTTAAAGTGATTCTCGTGCACCCTGTATATTTTAAATGTTTTTCAATTTTCTAAACACTTTTAAATATTAGCACAGTTAACTTATATTAAGACTTAATAAAAATATAATAAATGCCTCTTAAAATATATAATTCATCCTTATCAATAATATTATGTACTTTTTCCAAGACTTACAGTCTTAGAAAAGCATTTTGCGTTGTCATACGCTACAAACGCGCAACGTGAAACGTGTCTTTCTAGCCTCAGTGTTTTGCTCGCATAGCGGGCTTGGTGGAAGCAGAACATAGTCTGCACTCTTTCACGAGCCGAACAGCCAAGCGTGACGTCACGCACACGGACGGCAGTTCTCGCTTGTGTGTGTGCCTCCACCACTTCGGTGCTCTTAATGTTGGCCGGATCTATCATTACTGCTTCGACGTTTGGTTCCATTCTCCTCAAGTCTGGTCGGAAAAAGCAAGGAACAAGAGAATCCGGTAATGTGTCCGACACGATCGAGAGACAGCGACCAAGAGAGCAAGGGTCGCGATTGATTCGGGGTCGATACGCCGGAGTGCGCTAGATTTGCGGGAGTGAGTCGCAACGGCCAATCAAGACGCGGTATTTTGTCAGGCGCGGCGCTCCAGTTTGCCGGAGTTACTTTTGCTCATAGCTGCGAATACAAATGCGAATCTTCGATCATTAATAAGGCTACTTAGCGACACTTTGCCGGCTCGATTTGGTGCGCTCGCAGGTAGTCATCCGCTCAGGATGCGGCGCATCCCGATTTTCTCCCAGCTGGAGCGATATGGAGCCAGAATTTGCTAATTATCTGCCGCTTGATGTCCTGGTTGGTGACGCCGCTTGTCGACGCTGTAACTCGCCGTCCTTTGCTGCGGTCCGTTTCATGCTTAATCGTGCATTTATCTGTGGTATATATCACGTATACTATAAATAAATGTGCGCTTAAGCATGAAACGGACCGCAGCCCTTCCGTGTTTGCTAGCGCCCGCGATGATTCTTGCGCCGGGATCAGAGCCGTATTCGCTGGTGACGGTAGCTTGCGCTTGCTGACGTACGCCTCTCTCTCTCTTGCTCAATCCTTGCTGCATTATCCATCTTCTACAGCAGCTCGCCCTCCGGAGTTCCTTATCGCAGATATGCCCTCGTTGATACGTAGGAGGTGAGGCGCAAATTAGGTACAAAAAAATACAAACAAAGCGTAAGACGACGATACACTTAATTAATAATCCCTGAAGGATCCTGGCGTTCGAACGGCTCGCGTTCCCGGATTTGTTCGAAATGTGCAATTTTTGTGGCGGGGAAGAGGAGCGGCGCAACTACCACGTCACAACATATATGTATAAACTAAAAATCTATATGTAAACCAGGGTAAGTTAAATTTTTTTTTAACTAAGTTAAGTTAAAGTTAAAGACCTTGAAAATGTAATTTAGTTAAGATACAAGTTAACCCATAATAAAATTAATTGATTAAAAATTAAGTTAATAAAAATAGTAATTAAAAAGTTAAAAATTGAATTTTTCTTTTTATGAGTTCAGCGTTTTAGTCTTACAAATAACAAAAATAATAAAAATAATAAATATACACTTAAGTTAGAAATATACTTTTTATATATTTTAGAAACTGTATATATTTTAGAAATTATAGAAATACATTGTTTTGATGCATTGGTTATACATTGGTTTATAGATAAATAGGGTAAATATTCAGAAAAACGCAGCACCCTTGGAGGTCAATGACCTTGACATATGTTGTCAAGGACACCTTCCTGACAACAACAAACTTTTAGCCGTCCGCGTCGCTTGTTATTTGTTAAAAAATTATAAACAAAAGAAGTTGCGTCAATAAACTGCTATTTTTTGGCACCGTGTACATTTTGTTTGTGTTGTAAGCGTGTAGGTAGGGGAGCGCCTCCCTGCCTACACGCTTACAACACGAACACGGTGTCGGACAATAAGAGTTCATTTATGATATTTCTTTTGTTTATAATTTTTTAACGAACAACGAGCGACGGCTAAAAGTTGCAGATTGTTGTTCAGGGAAGTGTTCTTGACAACATATGTTAAGGTCATTGACCTCCGAAAGTGCTCTGTTTTTTTGAATATCTACCGATAAATAGATATATTTATACATATATTTTTATAGATATATATATTTTGTCGACAGATACATATTTATTCTTTTGTTTACAAAAACGTATTAAATTTAAGTAAGAAAGCCATTTTGAAATTTTTATCTAACATTATTCCTCGAAGATGATCAAAAACGAGTCCTCCTGCACTGAACAGTCGTTCAACGTAAACTGAAGTATTGATGCATTATAATTTATAAAAGCACGGTTGAGTGTTTTAGGAAAATCATTTTCCATCATAAATATATCGGTCGACAAGTAAATGTGAATAATATAATCTGTTGTAATCATAGTTTTGTTTTGGTGATCTAGCGTCTTATTATTAAGTATAAAAATTTATCGGATTTTTATAAGATCTGTTCTTTAAATGTACTTGAATAAACTCCTGCATGGTTGTTAAACTTCCGGACACTCGATTCTGAAAGTGTAGAAAACCTCTTTTTTTTCATCCTACATCCAGAGCAATTTAAACTTTAGAACACGTTTCGTTTCATGCATATGCGTGCATGATCTATAATATACGTAACATGTACTAGAAATAAATGCGCGCATATGCATGAAACGGAACACATCCTATAAGCGTCTTAAAAAAACTGTAAACACTGTCGATCACGTTGCGTTGGATTTCATGACCAACGTTTATTGGCTCAATTCTCAAACATATACGAATTGTTTGCACAAACCATTCTGAGCTTTGTGATTGATCGAATTCTTCAGTCTATAAGTATACCAACTATGGTCATACAACGAAATATAATCCGTTTTATATGCTTAAACAATTTTGCGCAAAAATCAAAATTTTATGACGTGGCTAACTTCAAGAAATTTAACTGAAAAGTTAATAGTTACCAATAAAATATAACTAAATTAAGTTAAAAATTAAGAGCTCAAAAATGTACCTAAGTTACGTTAAAAGTATTTAACTTTTTAACAATTACAAAATCTTTTTAAGGCTCTGAAGTTTTCCAAACTAAATAATAAATATGGTCACTAAGAGCTTGTTTCCAGGATGTTGTGCGGAAACGTGCGCGTAGATATACTACCATAATCACAAAATAACCGGAATTTATTCATAAAAAGAAAAGTACATGTTTATTCTTCAAAATTCAAGTTGTCCCCTTCAAAGTAGTNCCCGTCGGCTGCGATGCACTTGTGCCAGCGTTTGATCCACCCCTCGAAGCTTTTCTGGAAGTCGGTTTTTGGTATAGCCATTAGTGCCTCCAGCGATTTTAGCTTTAGTGCCTCTACACTTTCAAAACGAGTTTCTCGTAGTGGTTTTTTGAGTCGATCGAATAGGAAGAAGTCACATGGTGCCAGATCAAGTAAATTGGGCGGTTGTTGAGTGGTATTGGTGTTGTTTTTGACGAGAAACTCGAATAATCAACGCAATTTTTGCACGAAATTCAGTTCTTTTGGCACCAATCTCGCAGTGACTCGCCTCAGACCCAAATCTTCACGCAAAATACTCTGAACGGATCCGAATGATATGTTGGTGGTCTCAGCTATCTCCTTTATCGTCAATTTGCGATTTTCGATCAACAATTGTCGGATTTCATCGACGTTTGTATCAGTTTTCGATGTCGATGGCCTCCCAGAACGAGCATCGTCCTCAACAGCCTCACGACCACTTTTAAAGCGTTCATACCACTGGTACACCTGTGTTTTCGATAGAGTATTGTCACCATAACACTTTTGTAACATTTTTAATGTGTCGGAACAATTAATTTCATTTTTATAGCAAAATTTAATGCAAGAACGGTGTTCAAGTTTTGAATCCATTGTAAAAATCGCCGCGACGTAAAAACTTGATGTAAAGAAATCACTGTCATAAAGGTAAATGAACAGCTGATAAGCAGAAGCTTGGCATGGGTGTCCNTAACAGTGCTGCCAACGTGACACAACCAACAGAATTCTAAACCGATAAACCCGCGAGGTTTAAATTAAAACTTCCGGTTATTTTTCGATCATGGTAGTATATACGTATACGTATATATGTATAATTGTCCAACTTGTAAAATTTTACACGTGAACTTTTTAATTAAAATTTAATTTTTAAAAATCATATACGCGCACGTTTCCGCACAACATCCTGGAAACAGGCTTTTATTGACCATATTTATTACTTAGTTTTTAACTTGACTTTTATCTTTTCTTTTATATATATTTCAGATATACATGTATTACCTCACATATTTATATAAAGTATTATTTTTTAAATATGACAGGACAAACATCACATTTTACATGCATATAATCTTATTAAATAATTGATGCATGTAATAAATATTGTCTTGTAAATTGTAAGTAGTATTCGTAATTCTCTAAGTATATATGATAATTTAATTATGTATTGTATGTAGTTTTATAGTAACAAATATACATATATTTATTCTATTAATATTCTAAAACCTATTTATTGTTGTTACATATCATATTAATAGTTTCTACAAATATGTAATATACATATTTTATTAGTATAAATAATGTTTTGTTACAAGATTATAAGGCTGCGTAACGATATTCATTAGTAGTACTAAAAATTTATATTTTACGTCACACGTGCTACAGATTTCCTGTAATGACAGTGAGTATCGGAACGCAGTCTAATGTTACGTCCTGGCCCATGGATACGGTCGGGCTGTGGTGTGACGCAACAGTAAACGCGTCGTTTTCCATATCTCTCTTTACAGTGGACACGGAAGTCCCGCTGTGAGAGAGTCGAGCGAGTTTGTTTATATTCGTCGACAGGTCTACAGGGTACGCCGATCTTACTCTGTCTAACGAACACTCGCTCGTTGGTCCCTTTTTAGGTCTGAGACGCAAATCTCATTTACCAAGGACGGGACCTAGCGATTTTAACGAGGAAGTGAGAGTGGGTTGTACGGAAAGAAGGATAACAGAGAATAATTCTTTAG
>NW_018020930.1:96760-99540 GCF_002006095.1 Pseudomyrmex gracilis | reverse complement strand
TTAGTCGGTCGGGCGACTTGCGAGATCACCAATCGGCGACGATCTCTCGCTTCGTCGCCTCGTCCGATTTTTCGGAGAAGGAAAAAGGGAGAGTGTTGTCTTTTCGACAACGCCGCATAGACCCTTCGATATTTATCGAGTGATAAACCTTTTTCATGTAATTCCTCGTGGCGACGGATCTTTACTTGCGCCGGCTGTCCTAAATTTTATAGGATGTATTTCTTTGACCCGGAGTTAACCGGGTTTATTTGGAAAGTTGCTCGGGATGTTTAGACAATAATAAAAGTTTCTGTTCGCTATCGTCTACGAAGGAATTTTTCAGGATCGTTGCTAGACTCGGTTTATTGTTTTCGGGCGTCGACACGATTTCTATTTGCGCGCCTAGTGCGTCGAAGTCCGAGTCCGTTTGCGTTATTTATTAAGAAAAAAAAAGGGAATTTATTGTATATCGGCGCGTCACGTTGCAAGAAAAAGGGGCCCGTGGAGTCCCCAGGATGTAACGGTAACATCGAAAAACATTGTCGTACGAAACAAGCGCGTTACGTAAGTTGCCTTGTGGTCAGTCTGGTAGAAAGGAGACGGAACATACTACGTTTGCACTCTTCCACGAGCCGACAGCCGATCGTGACGTTACGCACACGGACGCGACTCTCGCTTGTGTGCATACGAGAGCATCGAGGCGATGAGCCCTTACCAGCCCGCACCGCTTTGATGCTTTTGATGCTGCCTGCACAATCCAGTGTTTACAGGTTTGACTTCCTTACAGCATGCTAAAGCGGTGGAGGAAATGCATAAACTCGCTGCTGTTGTGCACATTCCCTCCACCGCTTTAGCATGCTGTAAGGAAGCCAAAACTGTGAACACTGGCACGATCTGGCATCTTTGCTATACAATAACATAACTGTTAGTATATCAGGACTTATTTTGATCTCCATGTCGTTCAGTTTGTCTATTGTATCGAAAAACTTTTTAATATGTTCACGTACGTCGCCATCTTCTTTTATACAATGCAAAGTTAACTGTTTTAACATTGTAGCTATTCTCGCGGAATCTCTGGTTTGATATATCGTACGAAGTTTCAGCCACACTTCTTTTGACATGACACATCCCTTGATTTAGTTTCATTACGAGAGGTTGATGGATAGAAAGATGTCTGACTTTGCTTTCTGATCCTCGATGTCCCAACGTCTTGCAGCTTCTGTTGATGCTGCATCTCCAGGGATGATTTCTGGCTTGATTGTTTCTTCGCACACATAGAACCACGCATCGTTTTTAATGAGTAAAGCTTCCACCTGAATTTTCCATGTATGGTAGTTCTCTCTATTTAGTAGTTTGACACGTACCATGCAACCGATGGGTTTGGACGCTCCGGTTCCAGCTCAGAGGGGCGCGTCAGACGTCGCGGAGTCAGCGTGTTAACTGACAACTACCGGAAGTGACTAGAAGGATCAAACAATAAGGACGAAAGGGCAATCAGCCAAAGTTATTTTTGTTTATTTGTTTGTGTATAGAGCGAGCGTAAGCCAAAGTATAGTACCAAAAATTTTAGTTTGTTTGCGCTCGGGGTGCGTAATGCTCTGTTAAATTAATCAGAAGTTTCTGAGGTTTGTGTTAGTTTTTGTTAGTTTTAGTTTTGCTTTGTTTTGTCGAAGTGATCCCGTTAGATTGGGGATTACTTGCTGGGCTGACATTTCACGATGTTGGCAAAGTTTGTGAAATTGACAATTTCAATAGTGAGTGAAACTTGAGATTGAGTTAGTTACGCGTGGTGAACGCGGGGTAAAAGTTTGAGCCAAAATTCAGAGTTTGACAAAAAGTTAGGTTACTGACTTAAGTGGGGTTAGGAGACTAACTTTCAGGTAACAGGTGTTTCTGGACTAACTTGTTGGTCACTACGAGAAAACTTGAGTTTGAAAGTAGTAATTGGTTAGTAAGTAAAGGTGTTGAGTAATACGCACCTGCGTTAAGGTTTTCTGTGTAGTCCGGATAAGTCCACACCATCCCAAGGACCCGGCGGCAGTCACCTGAAGTAAAAAAGAGAGTTAGTAAAAATTTTTTGTTAACTTGAATTATTGGCCATACTTGATCAGTAGACTAAATGCGCGGGGTTAGAACACCTGACGGATGTTCACTCACAATTGAAGTTGTTAGTTTTTGTTTGTTTGAGGGTAACAATTTTCTTAAGTGTTAGGGTTGTCGAAAATGCGTGGTGTACGTAAGGTACTTAGGCTGTCTGAGCGTGTTGAGTAGTTTAAGGAAAAATCGCAGGGTTAGTCTTTTCACAAGGTAACCGGGGCCTAACATCGCCCGTGGTGAACAAGTGTTAGGTGTTCACAAAATTCCAGTTGTTGACAAAACTGGTTGAGTGGAAAGGACTTCAAAAGGTAGGATGAGTTGCAAGGTTTCGCAAAAAGTTGAAGTGTTAGGTGCTAACCTTGACTTGGTGCGAAAGTCAGAACCTAACCCTGACGAAAGGTGTCGTTGTTAGTAAAACTGCGTCAGCAATCAAGTCTGCGTTAGAATAGGTGCCTCACCAAGTTTCACCAACAACTGGTAAGTTAGGTACTTACCTCGAGTAGTTGGGCCAGAACCTAACCCTGGGCAAAAGTGGTAATTGTCGGCGAAACCGCACCAGTGTACGGTATTGCGTTGGATTGGGTGCTACGCCTAGTTTAAGCACCAGTTCGAAAGGGGTGACACTCTATTGACCACAGTACGATTCGACACCGCTCGATTCGACACAGATTTATTCGACACCAAATTATTCGACACCGTACGAT
>NW_018020930.1:94659-96345 GCF_002006095.1 Pseudomyrmex gracilis | reverse complement strand
GAATCGTACGGTGTCGAATAATTTGGTGTCGAATAAATCTGTGTCGAATCGAGCGGTGTCGAATCGTACTGTGGTCAAACGGAACCCGCCCGTTCGAAAGTTAGGGGCTGACCTCGAGTTGTGACAAAAATACTAACTTTGCGAAATGGTGAAAGTTGAGTCGAAAATAGAGTTGTCTAGAGTAAACTCGACGTGTTCGGTCAAAATTACGTATTTTTGGAAAAATGTACCGGTTAGGTCCAAAAACCTAACTTTGACCCGAAGGTACTAACTTTGCGAACTGGTTGTAATTGGGTCAAAAACAGGGTTGTCTAAAGTGAACTCGGCGTGTTTAACCGAAATCACGCGTTTTGGAAGGTTACACCGGTTAGGTCGAAAACCTAACTTTAACGAAAGGTACTAACTTTGCGATTTTGCTGAAATGGGACCGGAAATAGGATTTTCTAAAGTAAACTCGTCGTGTTTAGTTGAAATTTCACATATCTGAAAAATGCACCTGTTAGGTCAAAAACCTAACTTTGGAAAAAATTTTGGTATTTGTCAAAGTTGCAGCAGAACGTCTATTTGTGGCCAAATAAACGTCTCGGACCAGCATTAGTTCCAAATCCTAATTTTGGCAAAAAATTTAGTTTTTGGTAAAAGTGAACCAGAGCATCTGTTTGCGACCAAATAGACGTTTCAAGTTAAAATTTATTAGTTTTAGAAAATCTTATTTTTGTCCTGGTCGTGCGCGTGCGTGAGAGCGGAGTGGGGGTGACGCGGCGACTTGGCGAAGCCAAGCGCGTCGCGAGTCAGTCGTAAACGAGCATCCGCTTAGATCGGACGCAATACCATCGTTTCGCTCAAGAGACGCACACGAACGTTCTAAAGTAAATTGGTCGTTGTAAAAGCGTGTCGCGCTCATTGTAGTTATTAAAAGCATAAAAGTACGCGATACCGAAAACGGTTGCGAATAACGCGTTCTGTGTAAAGAACTCTGTAACACGAAAAAGTTGTTAGAAATAACAAGTGTTAATAAACATTTTGTAAACTCTACAAACAATAAACTCAGTGAGTGATTATTTCATATTACCTGAACCCAGAAGGAACAAAGGCAGTACCAGAGGTCCGTTGTCCGCATATATCGTCCGGAACCCGAAAGCAGAGGAAATCCAAAAGCGAGAGCGGCAAGGTTGGATTTTGTTTATCTGGTGAGTCCGTTCCTAAAACAGAACAAAAAGTCGTATCCTTCCTACTTGGTTGGTCAAAGTAGGTGGCGACCGTAAATCAATGCGCTAGAGACAGTCCCGTCCGGTTACAACCGTACTAGACGACGTCATTTTTACTGTGACGTTCCCTTCTTGTTTGTATTGAAAAAAATTGATGGAATAATACCGTAACCTCAATTTTTTGTTTGTTTACTTGCGTTCTGTTTCCGTGAGGCTGGGTCCATAACTTGTTGAAAGTAATCGGTTGTGGAAGGGCGATGACAAACGACACTGCTCAATACACACAGGATGTGATCCTTGAATAACTTGTTTATTATAAAAGATGTTGTGACGGGGCAGCCCGTCACTGTATATATTTTCTATAGTTTTTATATAATATATATATATGGATATATCTAAAGCGTAATGTTATTACCCGTCCCTAAATAGCAGCTAGATCGCACCAAAAGTGCTACACCGCGCGCACCTCGAGCCGTCT
>NW_018020930.1:87228-94005 GCF_002006095.1 Pseudomyrmex gracilis | reverse complement strand
TACCGCCGTTCTCACGGCGCACCGACATCGCCGTTCTAACGGCGCACCGAAATCGCCGTTCTCACGGCGCACCGAAACCGCCGTTCTCACGGCGTCCCCGGACATCTCTCGCTACTACGTAGCCGTCCTGACCCGCCGACCGCGTGCACCACGTCGTGCCACGACCTTACGCGCCCTCGTACCGCGTCTCCGCCGTCGACCCGCGTACGCCGTCACCGAATATCCCCTCGTTGTAAATACTCGCGTCCCTCCTGCNTTAGTAAGTAAGTTTCCGAACCCGCATCGGCCGAGACCGATAAGCGACCGTGCGCCCGCACCAATCCCAGGCCGCGAACCGCTAACCTGTAAGGGCTTCGAGCCCCGCGTCGCCGCGGTATTGTAGATATGTTCCCCGTTAGTNAGTAAGATCCTGTTCCGTAGCCGTGTCGGCAGAGACCGACCCGCGACCGTACGCGCGCACCAATCACGGGCCGCGAACAGTCCTCCCCGAGAAGCAAGTTCCCGTACCGTTTCCGCGCCAGCCGCTACCGACTAGCGTTAGTCGGCCCGCGCCAATCACAGACCGCGATCTGATAGTTTGTAAGGGCTCCGAGCCCATGTCACTAAGACATTGTAAATAAGTAGTTTAAGAATATATTAGATTTGAGTTTACAGCATTAAACCGAACGTGTCGCAATCTCTTCCTTCCCCTCACCCGAATCCTGGTCTGACCGAGCTGTCCGGCAGGCGGAAGGCCGGGCAAGCCGCGCGTAACACGGCGGCTCCGTTACAATGTTACAGAACACAATGGTATATACGTAACAAACCCGCATATAGAATAAGAGAGAATATGCAAGGGAGCACGGTAGCTCGATCTGTAGAACAGTGTTACCAATACCGATAACGCAATGTCCCTAGACATCAAACGATCAAACGCAAAGTTGTAACAAAATCACGTAGCTTTATCAATATCCTCAAATGCTTTCCGAACTTTATTAGAAGATTCGTAGCAGTAACAAAAATACGTAAATTTAAATCATATTGGGATATTCTCAAGATGTTCTCAGATCATTGTAGAGTATTCAGAAGACACTTTGACCGTTCAGGAGAAATTCAAGATATCTTAACTTAAATACTGTCTGAGTATGGTCATGGAATCACAAATAATTCATGAAGAAATATGAAGAAAATAGAAGAAAAATAGGAAAATAGTGTTTTGATATATTCTATTATACATTACTTAAAGTGTTGCCCATCGCTTTCTACTACTTTTGACCATCTTTCGGACAGGGAACGAATATCGTATCGGAAGAACGATTCGTCTTTAGATGCACTCCACGAATCGACTCATTTTTGACAATCTTCGTAAGAAGTGAACTTCTGCTCAAACAGGCTATGAGCCATCAAACGAAACAAATGGTAATCANAAGGAGCAACATNTGGANAATACGGCGGGNGGGGNAGGACTTCNCATTTAAGTGTTTCCAGNTATGTTTGTACCGNTNTTGCGACGTGCGGACGAGCATTGTCGTGCAGCAAAATGACTTTGTCGTGTCTTTTGGAGTATTCCGGCCGTTTTTCTTTCAATGCACGATTCAAGCGCATTAATTGTAGTCGGTAGCAATTCCCAGTTATGGTTTTATTCGGTTTCAGCAGTTCATAATAAATCACACCCCTCTGATCCCACCAAATACAGAGCAGGAGCTTAGACTCAAGGATATTCGGCTTTGCCACTGATGTTGATGGTTGGCCGAGCTTAACCCATGACTTTCTGCGCTTTGGATTGTCGTAAGAGATCCATCCCAGCAAACACAAAGTAACAGTTACGTAACATTAATGTTATAATTTCCCACTCAACAATGTAACTTACAACTGCTACATACAAGGCATGTTACATTGCAGTTACATCGTTGAGTGGGAAATTATAACATTAATGTTACGTTACTGTTACTTTGTGTTTACTGATATTTTTCATTGCCGGTAACAATTTGATGCAAAAAACATTTCCTTTTCTCCTGTTGAAGTAATGAAGTAAAACTCCCCGCAAAAATACTGTATTTGGCACAAATTTTGACATATTCAATAAATTATAAAGTGTTGTTATTTACGATTCAAAAAAAGGTTATGTAAAGCAAATGACGTCCAATGACAGCTGTTTCACGATGAATATGTTGGAAGTCAAGGAGGTTGGTTGGTGAGAAGAATAAGTTCTATACTTGAACTTATAATATTATCTTTATTGCTCCAGTTCCTTACAATGTTCCTTCAACGTTCTTTACACGGCTGTTCCTCACTGCGGTAAACTCTCCGGCTTGCGGAGCCACTAAGTGAACCAGCAGTCTGTTCACAGTCTGCTCTGCTTCATCCGCGCGATCGATTTATAGTAGATCGATCGCGCCGATTCAGCAGACCCACCGGTCCTAGCAACGGCCGTGCTAGTTACCGGTGTCGGTGTCGACACATGCTGCGTTGCACTTCAGACAATGCGGCGATGTGTCGCACCCTGTGGCAACCAGCAGTTCTTCCTAGAACTGCTGTTGCCCCGCAACCTAAACAGATCATTGAGCAATGACAGTGATGTCTCATCACGTTGCTCAATGGCCTTACTCTACTTAACCTTATTACAAAAATTGCCTCACAACAAATACATTACTATAGGTAACAACGAAATACCGTACTACCTACGCCATCTCTTGTCAAACGCTACGAATTAATTCCAACACCTAATATTTTATGATTTTTATTTAAAATAAATAATTCTTTTTTATTAAAACACGCTACGAATTAATTCCAATTCTTAATAGTTTACGGTTTCACAAATTTCTGCAAGAATAAGTAATAAAAACAAAATAAATTTAAATTAATCAATGAATATAATTGGTCGTGAAGAGTCGTTTGCTGGATGTTATGCAGAAAATATGTTTATATCAAGAAGCACTACCGTGCCTCTATATACGCGAAAATGAAGAATTTTAGGAGTGAGGGGAAATTCAATCAGCAATATCTTAATACTGAGTGAACCGATCGGCTTAATTCTTCTCTCAATTAATTCAGGTAAAATAGCAGAAAAGAAAAGTATTAATGTGTGTTTCTTGTCCGAGTTTTGTTTTCGAAGCTGTTTACAGAAAACGTTTTGACCTCTTATTTTTCACCTTTTCTGGCTAGATAGGCAAGTGGTGGGGAAATTCTTCCGACCAAGTAATGGGGAAATTCGTCCGGCCCAGTAGTGAAAAAATGTCCGTTTAAATGTGGTATCTAATAAATGGCAATATACATGCGTTTACACGACGCGTGATAAGAAAGAAATCTGTTCTCTTGTATGAGAAAATGTATGAGAAGAAGAAAAAGAAAAAGTGAGAGAAAATGAGAAAAAGAGAGAGTAAGAGAAAATAAGAGAGAGACTAGGATGTTACGTCCTGGCCCATGGTTACAGTCGGGCTATGGTGGAGTAACAGAGAGCTGTCGTTTTTCTGTCTATCTCCGCACAGCAGGTTGGCGATCCCATTGCGACAGAGTTGAGCGAGTTTGTGTGCTCTTACAGATAGGTCAACGGCGTATGCCGATCTTACTCTATCCTATGAGGCCCCGCTCGTCGGTCTCTGTTTGAGTCTGGAGGATTAACTCCACGGACTAAGGACGAGACCGTGCGATCGATTGAGGATGTGGAATGATGAGAGGTTGTCTTAATTAAACGGAAAAATTATGTTACGTACATTATTAATTTATTCATTTAATGGTATTAGTATTACAATTTTTAGGTGCGTAATCGTGTGGATAAATGTGATATCGCGAATTTTACACTGAGGCGGAGGGTCATCGTTCGGAGATTGGAGAAGGGGAATATATATATATATGTGTGTATGAGTGACGCGAGGATGTGTGTAAGGAGCCTCCAGCGGGGTTTTACAGGTGTAACTGTGTCGGGTGTTTAAGACGCCGATTTGTGGTGTAGACATCATTCTAGATCTATTTCGATTATTTCATGGATGATTGCGGAATTTGGGGGAAATATTGAATAAAAATGTTGGTGGACGGGAACTAAACGGATGTCATTCATATAAGGGAATTTATCTGGGAGGAGTTTTTTGGCTGGAGTGGTGGTTATCACCCGGAAGATGTCGGAAGAATCTGTTGTTAGAGAGTCAAGGACAAAGGGGATTTTTTCCGAATTTGCTTTTTTATAGGTGGAGGCTAATCGGAGGAAGTGTTGAAATCTAGGATTGAGCGGAGGGGTGGTGGATCGTGTCAAGTCGGAGGATTCATCATTCGCGGGTTCATCCTTGGATGTAGATGGTTCAGGGGAAGGAGAGCGAGGAGGAGGTGGAGGGGTCGGCGCGGATTGCAGATCCGCGAGATTTCCTGCGGGATAAGCGGGTTCGGAGTGCGTTGGAGAGGGGGAGCCAAGAGGTGAAGGGGGCGGATTGTTCGCGGGCAAACAAGGGGAGGATTGAACGTCTGCGGGAGAATCGGGTGTTATCGGTGAGTAGGAGAGAGCGTCATACCACGAATCGTCGTGTGTACGTGTGTCTGTGTGTGTGTGTTGCGAATGCGTCGGTGAGTGTAAGTGCGCGTGCGATTGAGTTGTATGTATATCGGTGAGTTTTTTTATTCTATTGTCGCTGCTGGAATCGTTTCTTAATGTCTGAGGGGTGGCGTCAATGGGCCTGGTCGGCTCCGCTTCGTTTTGCGCGAGCGCTGCCGCTTGTCGCAATTTTGCGTTGCGTCGGTAGCGCTGGGCCTTTTTACCCGCTCGCGAAGTTCTCTGCCGGGATTCCACTTAAACGATTTTATGCAATTACAGTTTATGTTATTGTGTTTTTTGTTACTGGCGTCGCGACCGCTTTCGGAGATGTCGAGTCTTGTTTACCACGTGGTTTAGGGAAGAAAATGAAGAACAGGAAAAAAACTTTGGCTGCCACCCGAAACGGTCATACACCGCGAGTAGCCCATCCAAAATTTCGACTGCCACCCGAGACGGCTATACACCGCGAGTAGCCTTTCCAAAATTTCGGCTGCCACCCGAGACGGCTACACACCGCGAGTAGCCCTTCCAAAACTTTGGCTGCCACCCGAGACGGTTACACACCGCGAGTAGCCCTTCCGAAGATTTCGGCTGCCACTCAAGACGGTTACACACCGCGAGTAGCCCTTCCAAATTTTTATAGATTTGTTTAATTTGTCTGTTCCCGATATCTTCAAAAATCAATTGCGACGTCAGCTTTTTTTAGTTTCGCAAAAAGTGGAACCTCCGTATATATAATGATGTGGACTTACTACTTATGTGACTGCTGGCTGCGATTTCCTTTCCCTTCGGCCCGTGCGGCTGGTTAGGTAGTTCGGAACCTGGTGCGGCTTCGGTGTTCGGTGGATTTTCGGCGCACTATTCGCACTTGCACTTGTAACTTATGCTTGTTTTGCTCACTGAAATCGGCTCTTTTCAGATACGCGGCCCGGTTCTTTCTCGTTTCCGATTCCGAGAGCCCTGGCTTATATACCGTTTTGAGTAAGCGAGGACTCTTCTAATCGGGAACTCAGTTGAGCTTTGCTGGTTTCTATTTGTTAATTAGTCGGTCGGACGACTTCCGAGATCGCCAATCGGCGACGATGAAAAGAGAAGAAAGTTGATGNTAAAACAAAATTTATTGCTTCTAAAAATTCATTCAAAGGAACCTTTGTGTTTTTTCTAATATATTTCCATCTGACTTTGATCCCTTTCATAGCTAGATCGATGGGTATGTTTGTAAACAAGGAAATTACATCTAAAGACACAAGCAAGTGANCGTGCTGCAGTGTAAGACCCCTCAATTTGTTAACAAGATCGACACTATTTTTTACATAGCTATTAGAAACTGGTATACTTTTCTGAATCAATTTATTCAAATACTCAGCAAAGTGATGTAACGGACTATTAATCGCCCTCATTTTATTTTAGATATGTCGACGATATTATTCTGACAGCACCTGCAGATGGTTTAACTTTATTATTAGATACGTTCAATAATTATAATAAGAGATTGCAATTCACAATAGAAGTCCAAAATAATGATTTTTTAAGTTTTTTAGAGGTCAAGATTTTCAATTATCATGGTAAATTAAGTTTTGATTGGTACCATAAACATACTTCTTCGGGTAGATATTTGAATTTTTACTCGGCCCATCCGCAATCACAAACAATTTGTACAGTTTTGAATATGGTTGATAGAATTTTACTTTTATCTGACTCTTGCTTCCAACAGAATAATTTTAAATTTATGATTGAGGTGCTCCTTATGAATAATTATCCTCTACAATTTATATTTACGATAATCAGGAATAGAATTAAATTTTAATTCATAACAGATTAAATTTAAACATTAACAATAAATTTGTCTGTCATTCTGATCTTGAAACTGTTAAAAAATATTTTGTTGTTCCTTATCTTCCTGATTTGTCTGATTCTTTTTCAAGATTTTTTTAAAAAACTAAGGAGATGTCTTTGGCGTTTCGAAGTTTGAATAAATTGAGTAAATTCATAAAAGTTGGAAAGGATAGGTTAACTCATGATCAAAATAAAGATGTGGTGTATCAAATTAATTGTAATAATTGTAATATATTGTGACGGGGCAACCCGTCACTGTATATATTTTATATATAATATATATATATAGATATATCTAAAGCGTAATGTTATTACCCGTCCCTAAATAGCAGCTAGATCGCACCAAAAGGGGTGACACTCTATTGACCACAGTACGATTCGACACCGCTCGATTCGACACAGATTTATTCGACACCAAATTATTCGACACCGTACGATTC
>NW_018020930.1:84129-85713 GCF_002006095.1 Pseudomyrmex gracilis | reverse complement strand
CCTGGTCTGACCGAGCTGTCCGGCAGGCGGAAGGCCGGGCAAGCCGCGCGTAACACGGCGGCTCCGTTACAATATTTTATGTTGGACAAACAAAGCGTAAGTTAAAAACAAGAATTAGCGAACATAGAAATCAGATTAATAGAAATTCTGATTTTGTTTCTGTGGTTACGGTGCATCGTTTGGAGACTGGTCATGACTTCATTTGGAACGACGTTATCTTAGATATGAAAAAATTTTTTTATAAGAGATCACTTTCAGAAATGCTCCACATCAAGTTACAAGACAATCCGATAAATGTAATGTCGGACACTGACAAGCTAAAACCTTACTTTCCCTTTTTAAAATTGTATAGATCAAAAGTTTAGACCGTTACTTTTGTATTTAATTTGTAAACATGTTTTTTGACTTATTGTGAACCTTTTGATCTTCTGATCTGATAGTGGGAATATCTATATATATTTGGCTGTTTTATGTTTTCTTGCCAGTACACATTGTATTATTGTAATTTATTGACATTATTTCATTTATTTGTTAGTGATGTAGTGAACTAAAATGTTTTTCCTTATTTAAGTGAGTTGTATTCATATATTATTTTCAATTTACTATGATGTTTGCTTTGCGCTTATTTTGGTTATTGTTATTTCTTTTATTTTTTTTTGTTAGACTTTAATTTTTTCATACTGAAGAAGGTCCAAACTTGTGTGACCGAAACGTCTATTTATTGAATAAAGACAACTTTTTATACACGACCAACCTGTATTTTACTGCTCGTATCGGCGTTTTGATTTATTTGACTATTTTACGAGCGATTGATTGATCCTTTTATTAAGTTAAAAAAAAAGAGTTGGAATTTAAACAGGTAAAGTTTAAATTTTACCTTTTCTCATTGGTGTAAATCATGTAACATAGAATGTAAAACTTGTAAAGGATAAAATGATATTTAAAAGAGAAGTAATAGTAACGAAAGAAATACTTATTATTTTCTATTCTTATCACCAAAAGAAGATAAAATAATACAACCAAACAAATTTAATTTGCGTGCTGTACCAACAACTAAAGTGTCAGTAGGTGGACAGGTATATAAAGTAATGAATGTTATATTTAATAATGGACTGTGTAGTTTAATTCAGTTTGCACTTTTGGCTCACTGGACCTATAAAGTTAGTACATACACCATTCTACGTCATTTTGTAACAGATTCTAGACCTGTGCAGTTTCTTTTACTACCACGCGATACACGGCCTTCTTTTACAGTGGGCGTGTCCATCTGTGTCGGGCTCGTGCTCGAGATGTTGTGACTCTGATCACCTTGTGGGAGAGAGAGTAATTCGAGATTACACTGGAATTAATTTTTGGAGTCTCGATTTAGTTACCTTTACTTCACCGACAATCATTTCATTAATAACACAGCCACACAAAAAAAATTTCTTTGGCCTGGGAATCAGACCATGTTTATTCGGGCGTGTTCCGTTTGACCACAGTACGATTCGACACCAATCGATTCGACACCAAATTATTGGACACAGATTTATTCGACACCGTACGATTCGACGCCAAATTATTCGACACCGTACGATTCGACAC
>NW_018020930.1:81881-83391 GCF_002006095.1 Pseudomyrmex gracilis | reverse complement strand
TTCAACACCAATCTTGAGAATACTTCGATACGATAGTATCGTTATCTTCACTATCAGATTCATTTTCTTTAGCAGAAATCCATGTTTTTGTTCTAACAGAAGCACCATTCTATATACATGTTGCATATATCATCGTCAATGGTTGAAGCTATGGTTATGAGTACAGTAAAAATAGAATTATTTTATTTCTTTCCATAAATTTAGGAAATCTTCGGTCATGAATGATTGACATTTTAATCGCCGTGACAGGCTAATAGAGCTATGGGGATATAGGGTTATGGGATTATGAAGTTTATCTAATTGGTTTTTGTGTTTATGGCTTGAATAAAAAGATTATATGGGTTTTGAGTTCAGATTATAGTGTTTTTTGAAGTTATGGTGGAACCCCGACCCGATTGGGTTTAATGGACCTCGAATTTGGATTCAGCAATCCCAAAAACATATAATAAACATGGTCTGATCCCCAGGTCAAAGAAATTTTTTTTTGTGTGGCTGTGTAATCGTTTCACCGACACCATTTTATCGACACCGCATTACGCCGACAATATTTACTTACCGACACGTTTAGATCACCGACAATCATTTCACCGACAATGTTTTCATTGACATCGAGCTTTGCCAACAATGTTTATGATAACAAATGAACATATAAGATGAATTATTATAGAATTTGACATTAATACTTTTATTTTATTGCTTTTTCTATCTTATTACATAAATTAGGACATAAAATAATACAGCGTTTTATTAATAATTAATATCAAAAATTATAACATCTTACAATATGACATCTTACTTCATGAATACATAATTAATAAATTGAATAACATAAATCATTAGATACATTAACTCAATATAATTAATCGATAGTGTAAACATCAATAACTGAATCATTACATTTGCAAGTTATGTGCTAGTGCCTTCACAAAATTTATTTCTGTATGTTTCCCGATTTTTTTTTCTAAAAAAAAATAAAAAAGTAATAAAATAAAAGTATTAATGTCAATTTCTATAATGATTCATCTTATATGTTCATTTGTTATCATAAACATTGTCGGCAAAGCTCGATGTCGATGAAAACATTGTCGGTGATTTAAACGTGTCGGTAAGTAAATATTGTCGGTAAAATGCGGTGTCGATGAAATGGTGTTGGTGAAACAATTATTAATGAAATGATTGTCGGTAAAGTAAAGGTAACCCCGATTTAGTTTACCGATCAATCAATAAACTTGCTTGAAAGGGACCGACCCAGAAAAAATCCTTAGATGGTGAGCGAAATCAAACTCGAGACCTCCGGGTTCGCAGCCCCTGCACTCAGGCCGCGAGACTACTGGGCCGGTCGAATGAACTGTATAGTGAAAACAGTCATTATACATGTACAGGGTGCGTCGCCAAAATCCGGACAAATTTCAATTTGATATTTCCTCCGTTCAGTACCATTGGCAGATGTCGCGATTGGCATTCAAATAGCTTGACGCATGTACTAAACTACCATAACTTCGAAACAGTC
>NW_018020930.1:76552-80996 GCF_002006095.1 Pseudomyrmex gracilis | reverse complement strand
CACCGATATGGACCGTGACGCATTAAAGCGTGCCTGCGCACGATTCAGACCGAGAATGGAGGCGATCATTCAAGCAAGCGGGGAATATATTGAGTGAATATATTATTTATGGCCTTACAAACAATGGAGCTANACAAATTTTGTAAATCTTTTCATTGTAGCAATAAAACATATTTAGAAAAACATATATAATTTGTCCGGATTTTGGCGCCGCACCCTGTATGTGTAGAGAAGGAAAATCTAGTTGGTTTCAAATTCATGATATGGAAATTAAAAAATGCCACTGGCTTAGAAGTGCTACAAATGTTTGTATTCTTTTCTTGACAAAAAGTACTTAAGATTTGTTGTTAGAGAAAAGACATATAACAGAAAACCTGTAGAGTTGCAAATTTTATTTAATTAGATTTAATCAAGAGGCACATCGTGACTCTTATAAGCAGCTATATAAAATAATGAATACTATATTTACTAATAGACTGTGTATTAAAAACAGTCATTAAACATGTATATGTAGAGAAAAAAACATTTAACTGGTTTAAAAGTTGATGATATGCACATTCGAAAATGTTACGGCGGCCTAGAGGTGCTACAAATGTCTGTATTCTTTTCTTGACGAAAAGTAAATAGGTTTTGTTGATTAGAAAAATACAATATAATAGAAAAAAACAGTTGAGATGGACCTTTCAGCATTGGACTAGGGATCGTAGTAGTAGATAAATAATTGAATAAATTAAAATATGGAACGTTTCGATCTATATTTGTAAGATCATCTTCAGCTGGGCTGAATACAAAATACATAAACTTAGAAAAACATTGTAAAATATAAAAGCAAAGTACAAATGTAAATTTACATACACACCTTATTAAAAATAAAAATGAAAAACATCAGAAGTCGCCACGAAATGAAGGTATATGAGAGATGTCAACAATACAGTGAAGATGGGAATTGTTGTTGTTCAATACGTCTCCGCAATGCCATACTTTAAAAAATTTAATAAATTGTTAAGAAGACACTAGGTAAAAAGATGTAATACGCTATGTAAAATGAAATAACGCAAAAATTATAATGAAAAATATTTGAAAAAGTCAAAAGGTAAAACGTCGTTAAAAATATTTATTTAAAAAGTTTAAAAGGTAGTTATTAAGGTCAAAAACGGCACGCTTATTGTTCAATAAATAACGTCAAAAATAATATAGTCAGAGAACGTCAATAAAGTCAATAAAAACAATAAATACAAAAAATTGGTAAACTAATCAAATCGTTAAAATCTCTCAACACAATCATCATACAGCGACGACCAACGCATAAACATCTCGTGAGACGAGCAAAATACAAATGCGAGGACGACAAGAAAGAAAGAACGGATGAGGAGAAGACAAGAGAAGGAGAATAGAAATGAAAACAGGAAGTTTAAATACTCAGTTTTGAAATTAATTGAGAGTAAATAGGATCCAGTAAATCTGTGTCCGTCATTAAATTTATACTATTCCTCTGCATCTTTATGTGCAGCATCTCCGAAATGAGTCTCTTATGATAAAATTGTTCTCTGTCTAATATCTGTGCATCTGACCATGCAAAATCGTGACCAAGATCGCTACGGTGTTTGCTGACCATTGACTGTTTTTCGTAATTCTGATAAAAATTACGACAGTGTTTAATGAGTCTTGTGCGTAACTGCCTGCTTGTTTGGCCTACGTAAGATGCGTTACAAGCAGAGCAGTTGATTTTATAGATAACGTCATTATTCATCTTCTTGTCTTTTTAACAATTTATTAAATTTCTTAAAGTATGGAGATGCGGAGACGTATTGAACAACAACAATTCCCATCTTCACTGTATTGTTGACATCTCTCATATACCTTCATTTCGTGGCGACTTCTGATGTTTATTTTCATTTTTATTTTTACTAAGGTGTGTATGCGAATTTACATTTGTACTTTGCTTTTATATTTCACAATGTTTTTCTAATTTTATGTGTTTTGTATTCAGCCCGGCTGAAAATGATCTTACAAATATAGATCGAAACGTTCCATATTTTGATTTATTCAATTATTTATCTACTACTACGATCCCTAGTCCAAGGCTGGAAGGTCCATCTCAATTGTTTTTTAAATTAATACGGCCGTTTTACCAAATTTAAATAGAAAAAAAGTAAAGTTTAGAATTTTACTTTTTAAAATGTTTTTATTTTATAATATTAAATATATTTTATTTTACTATATACGTAAAAGATATGCTACAAAAAAAGAGTAATATTTGAAAAAAACTTAACTTTTTACAAAAAGGTACAAAAGTACACGCACAACACGTAATAACTTTAAATTAAAATTCTAAACTCAAACTGGTATTTATAAAAAAATGTATTTTATTTTTAATATAAAACATCCTTTTTTTACAAAACCTACGTTACAAAAGAAGTGATATAAAAAAGTAGCATCAAGTACATTTGTGTACATTGAAAGAAATTATTAGAAACATTATAAATAAATAAAAAGTACAAAATTATTATGTATGTATCAATAGTTAGACTTTGCCTTTTGTGAGAAGTCGAAATATAAAAAATTATTAAGGCAAAAAACCTTGGCGTGGCTACACCAAAACTATAGCAGACATGTTTTATTTGTGCACGTGCGAGCTATTTTCAATTTATTTTATGTCACATATGTAACTATAAAAACTAAACCAATCAGCATTGCACTAAAAGTAAAATTCTTACATTAAGCAAATACAAACTTGATAAGATTTTCACTTTTCTTCGTCTGGTTTAAAGAGAACAATGCTATTTCTCTGAAAGTATTTATATAAAATAAATCTTTTATTTTTATCTTGACGATTAAGTCTATGTATATATGAAAACAAAACCTTTGTTATAATTGACTTGGAGTATATAATTTTTTTTTAAATATGCTAAAGAATATGAGAATTACAAAAGTTATTACTACTCCAACAGTAAAACACATGTATACACCTATTATGTATAACAATAATGTGCTTCAGAAAAGATAGTGTTCAATAAAACATTACTGATTAGTTATCATCAGATTCATGCACACGTTCATGATAAACCCACTTTATTCACTAATTGAGGTGCAGCCACGCCAAGTTTTTTTGCCTTAATAATTTTTTATATTTTGACTTTTCACAAAAGGCAAAGTCTAACTATTGATACATATATAATAATTCTGTACTTTTTATTTTTTTATAATGTTTCTAATAATTTCTTTCAATGTACACAAGTGTACTTGGTGCTAATTTTTCATATCACTTCTTTTGTAACGCAGGTTTGGTAAAAAAAGGATGTTTTATATTAAAAATAAAATACATTTTTTTATAAATACTAGTTTGAGTTTAGAGTTTTAATTTAAAGTATTACGTGTTGTGCGTGTACTTGGCGCACTTTTTTACCTTTTTTTAAAAAGGTAATAAATATATACACGTGTACATATAAACAAATATAAACATATACTAACAAATTCACATTTTTTATATGAGTTTTTGAATTGTAATTTCAATTCTTTTAAATCATATAAGATGCTAGATTTGCATCTCGTATATGAAGGATCCCGGATACCCCCCCAAATTAATTTAAAATATTGCGAAAAAACTCCTCAGCCAGGAGTCGAACCTGGAATCTTCGGCTTTCAGGGTCGACGATTCCCGAATAAGATTCAAGAACTCGAGATGGTTTTCAGTTTATCACTAATTGTTAAAATAAATTTACTATTAGGCGATTTAGTAAAAGAGTATTTAATCTAATACCCACTTCGATTTATGTCACTTAATTAAATCGGTTTCATTATTTGACTCGAACTTGACGATAAGATATATGCACGAACTGTCTACTGTTTAAGACAATAACGAGCGTGCATTGTTTTAGAAAACTTGGCTATAGCCAACAAGAACGAATGTGTTGTCGCTTGTTTATAGCCAACAAACGACGCCAGTGCTCGTTATAAAAAACAATTAGTATTATTAAAACACTTATTAATCAAGTCACTTCTTTCCAAACGCTTTGACCACTAGATTTTGTTCCTCTCTTAATTCTTTCACAGTTTTCGATTCCCAAACATTGCGAGTATTTTCCTACAAAAATATTCTTAAAACAAAACAAATATAAGAAAAATAATGGAATGTTATGCTTAAAATGTGCTAGTTTCTTTTTGTAAATTTTTATGTAAACAATTAAATCTTTTTGAAGGTCGAGAAATTACTAAACTATGAAATATATCTACGGTCATACGAGCCGATCGCAGGATGTTGTGCGGAAAAATGTGTATATATATACTACCAAAATCTTCTTCTACAGGATCTATTCTACAAAAGCAATAATATCAATAAGTTACGCCAAGTAAAATCTTTTATACATGGTTACAAAAATATATAAAATATATAAAACTTTGTAAGTTGTTTATACTTTGTAAAATAGAAAATATTCTAAATCAA
>NW_018020930.1:65600-74142 GCF_002006095.1 Pseudomyrmex gracilis | reverse complement strand
CCGAACTCGATCGGTTTAGCCGTTGTTGAGATCGGAAAATCTCGATATTGCCATTTGGCCATTTTCGCGTAAATAAGGCACGGGGTACCTCGCGCACTTCGTTTGCGCATATACTTGGCGCGAGGCACTACCGTGCCTCTTGATTTGTTTGCGTGTAAATTTTTTTAGTTAAAAAAACTCATAAAAATTTATAAATGTTCACCACGCACTGAGAGCTTGCAGATTCCGAGACTCGTCGGTGCATCACACCCCGGTTGTTAAATATCCCTGTCGTGATGTGTGGTATCAACATGAGAGTTGTTCAGTACATTATGCTAGTATTTGATAGAAAATTCGGACGTGTGATCGGTCGTGGAGAATACAATAAACTGACCAACTCGTTCTTCTGATCTTAAACCATTAGATTTTTTTTTATGATACATTAAAAAAAAAAGTTTATAATGAAAAGAAAAGTTTATAGCTCCAGAACGACATTAGCAAATAGGCAGATATACTAACAGAGAATTGTAAATGCATGCTCATGTATTAGTGCAGATGTAGTAAAAAGAGCTAAGCAGTCAATTATTTATCGTCTATGCGAATGTATTGCAACTAATGGACATTATTTTTAATACCGTTTGAAGTAAAAGATTTTTTCTTAATGTTTTCTTAGATGTAGATGAAAGAAAATATTTGTTATGATGCCTGTTGAATTTGTCTTAATATCCATTAAAACAGAGGTAAGTAAAAAATAATTCTTATATTTGTATTGAAATTTTCACGAGCCTTAAAATATTATTTAACTCACGCTGGCTGCAATTAAAAGCGTTTTCAAATTATCAGATCTTCTTCGATATATATATATATGTATTGCGAGATTAACTCCAAGTGCTTCGGTGGCTTAACAAGGAAGGCAATGGCACGGTAAGCCGGAGATTCCAGGTTCGACTCCTGGCCGAGGAGTTTTTTTCGCACTATTTTAAAAATTAGTTAGGGGGGTATTCGGGGTCTTTCATATGTGAGTTGCAAATCCTGCATCCCGTATGAATTTAAGAATTGAATTTTCAATTCAAAAAACTCACTTTTAAAAACTTTACAAGTAATACTTGTTATAGATGTATACATATATGTATGCACGTACAAGTTCCCGCTCAACATCCTGGGAATGGCTCGTATCGGCCTTATATTCGTATTGAAATTTTCACGAGTCTTAAAATATTATTTAAAAAATATAGGTTTATTTATAAAAAATTGAAAGTGATTTTGAAAACTTCGAAAAAAAGAATAGACAAAAAATTATTATATAGGTCTAGCACTAAATTATTGTATAATATAGGTCTATTAGTTTTGTAAAAAAACTAAAAGTACTGCTTTTCTTATAAGTATATTAGATACTACACAATAAATGCCAGAGTTCGTATTGTCAATACTCGCGAATCACACTCTATTACTTACCAATATATGTGTATAGACCGTTAAAGAAACTTGAAGATCAATTCTATATCTCTTTCTATGCTCCTTTCTATATTCCTTTCTATACTTGCAACATTATTTCATACTACTAAATAATATAACAAGTGAGGAAAGCATGATAATTTTATTTGCTTTCTTGTGTAACGAGTTAATATTTCTCTTATGGAAAATATAATTGTAGTTACTGAATTCTTTCCAGTATAACATAAAAGTAAAGAAACATTTATATATCTAATGTAAGTACGACAATATGCAAAGCAAACAATATACTACAAACAATATACTACAGATGTGCTTCTACAATATTTATTATTAATACTCGTCGTAAACGTCTGCTATGCACTATAATTGACTATATCTCAATAAAGTATAATAGATTTCATTTTAATGTTCATGATTAATAGCTTAAGAATTAAGTAATGTATATAATCGTGTGTGTACATAGTTGAATAGTTACTTAAAATATAAATTTCATTGAAATGGATATATATGAGATCACAATATTGTTTAAGAGGAGTGCAGTTCTTAGATTCTTGTGTCAGTTTTATTTGCATTTATACGTACATATTACAATGAAATAAAGTTACCTAATACTCAATCTATACACTATCATAAATCGCAATCTATGTATGTTAGATGGATAAAATTGTTAGTCAGACAATTGGATGCTAAATATAACATATAAGTTTTGTTTATGAATTTTCATTGTAGTATCTTCTCGATCTAAATAAAATATACTGTATTTCGTATTACTGTTAATTTTCTCTAAGTATGTTATATATTTTTAATGGAACGTCTGAATAAGTTGTGTTTTTAAATTTACAAACATGCAAATACTTTCATTAAATTTTTTAATATACACCTTTGGTGGCGTATGGCGGCCACTTGAATGGTCCTCGACTAGCACTAAAGTGCTATATAACATATTTACTTCTGTTATATTAATTTTGATATACTTCTTAATGATAACACAACTTTTGGATATCATTTTTGTTGTCAATAATATTGATGATTTTGCAACCAATGCCTTGATGTTTCCAACAATTGTTGCGGTGTGTTTCAAAGGAACCATTGTTGTTATACGTAGAAAAGCAATTATTAGGTTAATAGAAGCATTGTTGAAAGAACCATATAAACCTCAAAACGAGGATGAAAAAGCAATACAAAAAAAATTTGATAAATTTATCAAGTGAGTATATATTTAAGATTGCTTTTTAATATAAGTATTTAAAGTTTCCAAAATACAAAATTCTGATATACTCAATAAAGTATGTAAACATAATCTTAATTATATATTTACAGGTCATGTTCAATAAAATATTCATTTTTGGCGACATGTTCCGTTACAGGTGTCACGGTGAGATCAGTAATAAACTTTATGCAAGGACAGTTGCCTTATAGAGTATGGCTGCCATATGATTCTAACAAATTTATTATATTTTTTCTCACGTCCTTGCAGCAGATCATAGCTGTGATATTTGTTACTATCATAAATATTGGTACGGAAACTTTAGTTTTCGGATTATTCTTGCAAACATGCGCTCAATTTGAAATTTTTGAAAATCGTCTTCACAAACTAATAATAAAAAAAATAGCTAGACATTTAAAACCGACACTTGCTTTGCCAACTAAAAAGACAGTAATGTCAACTTACATACGTCATCATCTCAGCATTTACAAGTTAGTTATACAAATATAATAAGTAAGATTTTAAGTAATATTTAATCTTTTCGCGACTAGCCCCTCGCTATATCTGGCATCCACAAATTGATCCACGGTAGCTAATGCCGATTATATCTGACATCTACGAAATGATCCACAGTGACCAAAACCGGTTATATCCGGCATTACTATACTTGACACAAGTGTCACGCTTTTTAAGTTCCGTGTACTAATTTATTTTATGTATAAGCAATTAGCAATAAAAAGTCTACCTTAAACAACACTGTTAGAGTGTGTACAAATATAAACTATGATCACATGTTACAATTAATTACAAGTCGATTAAGATGTTACAAGTCTGAAATGCAGAACCGACCTGAGAGACAATAACAAAGGCTGTTAAATAAATAGATGACTAATTAATCTTATCTATAATAAAAAAATATACTTGGATGATACTCTATTGACCACTGTACGATTTGACATCAAATTATTCGACATCGAATTATTCGACACGGTACGATTGGACACAGTACATTTTCCGATATCGTGTACTTTTCATAAGTAAATATTTTGTTTATATTACACATTATTGTACACGTATGAGGGAGGGATAAAGCACTCCTTCTCCAAAAAAATCTAACCTAACCTAACCTAACCTTGAGGAGGTATTGTCGGCTGAGTTGGATGTCCATCTTCGAGAGGAAAACAAAAGCCTAGAGCGAATACTTAGTCAGACAGCCAACCGTTTGGCGGAATTAGAAAAAAATTTTAAGACAGAGTAAACACACACAAGGAAATTGAAACGTTATAGCAGCAAAGCGTTAAAAAGAAAGTCAAAGAAATCAGGATTTTGTCGCTAGGGTTTCATGTAGAAACGTCATAAGAAAATCGTAAAGACTTTTATTTTAGTTAATTTTATTTTATGTAACTTGGATTGAAAATACTTTTGTGTCGGTATATTCAAACATACATATATATACTAATATAATCACATATAACCGTATTTAATCAAAGTTTTAGTTACAATGCAAGTTTGAATTTCAGTTGCATTATTCGAATCAAAGATGTTGAGTTTATTTTATTTTATTTTATTCGGTGTTCCCGCATAATAAGGACATCGCCAAAATGACATTTAATATCGCGATTTAAAGATTGAATAAAAACTAGTCGAATTTTTGCTCATCTTCGGTATTCACGTTACTGATTCACAGAAAAAGTTATTCTGAAAGAACTAACAACAATTAGAAATGTTTAAAATTATACATTACCTGAACGTAGTAAGTCCGTGGTAACACGCTGCAAAGGTTTTCAGCCGCCAGCAACTGTGTGTGTGCACTTGAAAGATGAGGAACAAGGTCAACATAATAAAGTTAAGTATATATATATATATATATAAATATTAAGAATTGTTATTTACCTTGAAGTTACGGGTAGATGATCACGAGAGAGGAACAAATCTGAAAAAAGTTAGTTTTGGGGCAAGTATTGAGCAAGGCCTTACTTTCGATCTCGTTCTCCTGAAAGTTTGTCCGTACCTGAAAATAAAAAAAATTAGCGATAAGTTGACAAGACTACTGGACTCTGTTAATTGAGCGGGAACCTATCCAATCAAAATTTTGAACAATCCGGCTAATTTAGTTGTTACTTACAAACTTAAATATTTCGGAATAAATTGCAATAAGTGAGTAAATACTTATCTAGGGATGTCTCCACAAAGCTGGAACCTCCTTGCAACAAAAAGAAAAGACATGTAGGCAAGTTTGGGAAAAATGATAAATTTATAACACATTTTAAATAATTACAAAAAGTGTTTGATATTCACACGTGAAGTTTTCCTGATGTTGGGCAAACCTGTGAAAAAGATTTCAATAATTAGGTCGTATCAAACTTTAATGACAAACATTTAAAAAAAGTAAAAATGATGAAAAGTGAACCGTAGTTTGCAAGGAAGTCCCGGTGAACATGGGAAACCATCTCCAGGGAATTCCCGCAACAAGTAACCGGTTCATGCCAGTTGGTATGTGCGCAAGCACGGAATCAATTAGTGGGAGAAACGAGGCTTCGTAGCAAAGCCGAGCGCTTTTCTAGTCAGTCTAATCCGAGCCATGACAGAGCGAGCACATCTTGTCTATACGCAAGCTAAAAACAACGAATCATACTCACATATATATTGTATTTGAAAAAAATATCAAGTTAATAAACGTTTTATACGTTTTAAGAAAAGTGACAGTGTTAAATTTTTACTTACCTGATCAACAATTTCTGGTGAAGATCCTAACAAGGCTGGTCGATCAATTTTTGAAGGTACAACTTCTGAAGCCCTGGGTCCGCAGCAGCATCTAAAACAGAAACAAACAAGTTAGTTTCTTTTAGTTTGGCGGTTAAAACTAGTGACGACCGTAATTTACTAACATATTCAATAATCCGTCCGGTCACAACCTAACTTGTGTTAATATTATCATTAATCCTCAATCCCCGATGTTTTTTTTTAACACCTTAATTCTCCGATCATGGGTTGTTTTCGTCTTAGGTCTTTGAAAAATATTAAATATGTGTAAAACAATCTGAAAAAATTTGTGTATATACTTCAAACATTCTATTTTAAGAAACAATTGTTAAATTTATTGAAACACAAAGTTTTAATTTACGTTTTTTAACAAATATAACAAGAAACAAACAAACAAAAAAATTTTTCAAAACACTCTAGAGTAAATAAAAAATTTGTTAAAAAAAAGTATCATGGTTTCTTAAAAAGGAAAAAATGTACTTTAAGAAAAAAATAGTACAATAGCGTCAGATTAAAATAAATATCTATTTTGTAATTTAAAAATGTGCTATTTTTGACGCTTAAATGTAATAAAAGAAAGGAAATAATGCATAAAATAAAAAAAATATATTTGTTTTCCAAGTTTTTTGTATCCTCAATTATATTGTCGGATTCTTCTGAAGTATTTCCTGCAAAATATTCTTGAAGAACACGAGAACACAGTGAGCACAAAAAACTTTTTAAGCTCTTAGTAGTTATAATTCTTTATTCTGAATCCTGAAACTTTACAAAAACGTCTAAACTCACTTGAAATTCAAAAATTTAACAAAAATCACGTTTTGACAAAAAGTCATTTTTACTTACAAAATCTCCGATCATGGGTCAAAAACGTCCGCAGCAGATTTTAATTGTTTGGCATTTGGAGTAGAACTGACGCAGCACATCGTTCTTGCGCATACAGGTTAGCCCTATCATAAACTTTTTTTACATACCTAATAGATGTCGCTACCTGCTTAGGTTTTCTAGAAATGTCAGAAAGTAATTTTGGCCCGGACAAAAACGACCCATGATCGGAGATTGAGGGTTAATTGTCACGATGCACATTGTTTGTCACTTGTGTTGTGTCCAATAGTACCGTGTTGAATCGTATGGTGTCAAATAATTTGGTGTCGAATCGTACTGTGGTCAAACGGAACACACCCAATAATACTGTCTTGGAGCTCGGTATTTTTCATAATGGTTACGTAATTGGTTTGCAACTTTATATGAAGCATTTCAGATGTAAGACACTTGAAATAGTTTCATTATTAAAAATTTGGACAGAGCTTTAATTGAACACATGACGGTGTTGTTACAATGTTCAACTAACACTGAAGTGTGTGTATAAATTTTTCTTAACGTAATTTTTATGTTTGTTCCTAACAATTACAGATACATAAACGTAACATTGCCGTAATGAAACGGAAAGTATTAAGTAATATAACGTGTTCGTTACATGTAACATTCACGTTAGTTGTAATTTCCTACTCATACTAAATTACAGTTATATAATTTGAGTATAACATGTTACTAAAATGTTATATTACCGTTGCAGTACTAACTGAAAGATTATATAACAATTATATAGATTAAATCTGCACAACTCAAGCGAGTCGATTAGCCAAGTAGTAACGCTGCGATATTTCTGACATCACTACAATTGATCGCGAGCCTACCACTCTACTACGTACATACATACACGCCGCTCCATTTCATGTGTATAGTGTGTATAACATATATCTTATCATCTTCCGGCAGCTGCCTCGCCAACGCTTTAAGCAAGATTGAGGGAAACCTCCACGCTACAAATGAAGGAAGTGGAATAAACGTGATAACAAAGCGTGGCTACTGGGCCGTCAGTTGTGCAGAGCCTTGATATAAATTACTAAATGTTATATAACTGGGATATAAGTTAAGTAATTGTTAATAAAAGTGTTAAATAATTATTTTTTTACTTGTTATAAAATAGTAATATAACTAATAAAAAAATAAACAAAGCCCGAAGCATAAATGTTCTTAGGATTGACTGGTCAATGCGCGGAACAATCAAGCATCTTGATCAAAGCCCAAAATAATTTTTATAGCGTATTTTTCAATGTACGCTACTATCGCAGTGACATATTAAAATAGAATAGATTTATTAGGTTAGGTTTTCAAGAGGAAGTGCCCGCCCACACGTATACAATAATATATAATACAAACAAAATATTGTATACGTCTCAAATGCCCATTTGGGCTTTGACCAAGACACTTAGTTTCGCATTGACCAGTCAATTCTAGGAATGCCCGTGCTTCACTTACTTTCTTTCTATACCACTTTACTTTCTATACTAGCAATTAGTGATTAATAGAGATTACTCTTAGGCTCTATAAGTCTTTTAAACTAATAATATATGAATATAAGGACATGAAGAGCCGTTCGCAGGATGTTGTGCGTGAATGTGAGAATATATATTTCACGATGTGAGAACATATATTTGCGAAAAATTTTTCGCAATATTTTAAAAATTAGTAAGGGGGGTATCCGGGGTCTTTCATATGTGTGATGCAAATCTAGCATCCCGTGTGAATTTTAGAATTGAGTTTTCAATTCAAAAAAAAACTCACGTGAAAAATATTACACGTGAATACATATATATATATTTATGCATTCATATATATATTCTCACATTCACGCACAACATCCTGCTCTTCATGTCCTTATATTCATATATTATTAGTTTAAAAGACTTATAGAGCTTGAGAGTAATCTCTATTTATCACTAATTGTTAGAATTTACGCTGGAGGAAGAAGCGGTATTAAAAAGATGTGATCATATTTGGTAGATATACAAAGTATTGCGAGACAAACTCCAAGTGCCTCGGTGACCTAACAGGGAAGGCGGCGGCCCGGAAAGCCGGAGATTCCAGATTCGACTTCTGAGTAGTTTTTTTCGCAATATTTTAAAAATTAGTTAAGGGGATATTGGGGACCCTGCATATATAAGATGCAATATTAGCATTATTATTGAAGTATGGAATTGTTATTTCAAGTTAAAAAAAAATTCAAGTGAAAAATATTACACGTGAATACATATATATATATATATATATATATATATATATATATATATATATATA
>NW_018020930.1:53146-65580 GCF_002006095.1 Pseudomyrmex gracilis | reverse complement strand
TATATATATATATATATATATATATATGCATTCATATATATATTCTCACGTTTACGCACAACATCCTGCGAACGGCTCTTCATGTTCTTATATTCATATATTATTAGTTTCTATACTAGTTTGTACTAAAAGTCATCATCGCATCCTTTTTTCATATTTCCTTAATCATACATATCTTTTTTTTACATAAAACCTTCAAATTCCATTCACCAATAAAAATCACACGATCGTATTTATATATGTACGAATATATTTTATTTGGTTAAATTAAATAAAATTATAAATGTTTAAAATTAAAAGTGATAACATGTTGTATTACATTGTTACGTCTTGGACTTTATGGTCATCTTTATTTTGCAACAAAATACAACCTACTGTGGCGCGCGAAGTTTGGGGAAAGCAGAACTAATATCGAGCGCGCGCATCAATTGCGGAAAAGAGCGATCGCGCGACTAGCGGTTAGGCAGACCGTTGTGAACTTCGTGGTCAAAGGCAGGCGACGCAAGAGAGTGAAAAAAATAAAGAGTTCTGTTAATAGTACAAATATTTAAATGCAAAAACCTCACATCACCCTACACATCCCGGCCGCACCAAGAAACGCTACATTTTCAGAAGTAGGATCAAGCCGATGTAATGGATGTGAATAATTTGAACGTGCTTGTGAAGGCTCGTTGAGTGTGGGCGCGATCGGCTCAACACAGACATATAATTGACGTTAGAAGACAATAGACTGACGTTAAGCCTGAAGTAAAAAAATACATTTAATGAAAGTATTTTCACCTTGTGAAGAAAAGTGTATAAGAATCAAATCGAGATGCCGACTGTTAACCGTCACCAATAAATATTTTCGCACGCGCTGTGTGCGTGCAAACAAACATGCCCAAAGTTTGTAGGCACAAACAAGGTCAAAGATAGTCGACTGTGTGTGTGCGAGTGAATACATCTAAAATCAAAAGTGAAAATAGAGTTTTGAAATATCCTCGCGCTACTGTGTGCGCGCGAGGGAGACGCATTTGCGGATTGAGCGTGTATTCCGACATCTCGCGTTGCTGTGTGCATGCGGGTGGATACATTCGCGATCGGAGTTGAAAAGTGAACGCGATGGTACGTGAGAGAGAGACAGGGAAATGGAGAGAGTAAGATTTTTCTTCTCGCGTTGAAAGATCGGCCTCGAAAAAGAGACGATTGCGCTCATAATAGATCCGCATGCGTTAACAGTGGCTCAATTAAAGAATGTGTTGCAGCAGCATAATTTAGCCACTGCAGGGAGAAAAACTGAGTTAGTACTGTGAATGCAACAGTACGATCCAACGGGAGCGTGGATCGAGAAAGCGGCTAGGCGGGGCGACGTGGTTGAGAGTAAAGAACAACAGGGGGATGCGGTCGCTTATGAACAAGAGATGGCGTGTGAAAGCGACTTGCGGCAAAAAGAGCATGAGTTGATGGTGAGGAAGAGAGAGCTTATGTAGAGAGAGATTGAAGTGTTGCAGCGGGAAAATGAAATGTTGCGATCATCGCCTAGAAATCCGACGTCTACAGTATTGAGAACCACGATGAGCATTAAGAATATTAGCGAGCTGCTTAGCAAATATCACGGCTCAAGTAACGATTTCGAGCGATAGACAGCTCAGATTAATTTGTTTATAAATATGTACGAACTGGACGAAAACTTTGCTAAAATATTAGTTGGGTCAAGACTCAGTGGAAAAACACGAGAATGGTATCATTCCGTGGCCGATAACTCAGTGCTGAAAGTGAGGGAATTCCTTGAGGAAATAGATGCCATGTTTAATCAGCCGATTGGCCGACTCGAAAGAAGACGACAGTTTGAGGCCTGCAGGTGGAAGAGGACCAAGATGTTTAGCGAGTACTGTCACGACAAGCTGATAGTAGAAAATCGAGTTCCCGTTGCAGAGGATGAGATGGTAGATTGCGTCATCGAAGAAATCCCGGCGGAAGAGTTGCGCAATCACGCACGGATGCACTCTTTTCAAACAGTGCAGATATTAATGAAGACATTCCGAAACATCCGATTGACAACATCTGAAGTGACTATGCCTCGCCGCGAGTGTGCCGGTGCACGGTACATCAAGTCTAGAATGGCGGTCGCTAAAACGGATAAGGCGAGTCCTAATGAGGTGAAAATGTCGCTCCGCGAAAACGTCAAATGTTATAACTGCGAGGAAATGGGTTATATTGCAAAAGATTGCCCCGCAATAAGGAGCCGCCGCGCTAGGCAGAAAGAAGCCCCATCAAAAGAAGGAGCAACGGAGCATCAAGTAAGGCTAGTTAATGACGATGGAAAAGAATCAGCCGAAGAAGAATTGGTGTCCGAGGAGGAGATTTATTTGATCAACCTACGGAGCGAACCTAGAAACGAGTTCCAAAGGAGCGTAGGTCTTTAAGTGGGAGATAGTGGTATCTCTTGCATTGGGAGTATAAACGGGATGCCCGGTAACGTTGATTCAGGCAAGTTTATTAAAAAACGTGGCGGTGGGAGCCCCAAGCGCTAGTTGGAGCAGAGATACCGAGAGATTAATAATTATAAATTAATTATAACGGGTGTAGTTAAAGGTAGTATTGCAATAGAGGGCACAAGCCGGATTGTCACCGTCGGAGTAGTGCCGAATGCTACAATGTCGGTTCCGCTATTAATAGGTAGGGATACGTTGAGATTATTTGGATATAAACTGACTAGAGACTTAGAATTTGGCGGAGGAGAGCTGGAAGCACGTTTGGAAGGACTGTGGGATTTGGGAAGCGGAAGAGACGTGAGAAGAGATGTTAGGAGTGGTACTGGGAGAAGATGGTGAAGAGGGAAAAATGGATGAAGAAGTTGGAGGAGTACAGGGGTAAGGCTGGTGGGAATGGGGAAAGGTTGGAAGAGAACGAGAGTGGACGAGTAGAGGAAAAATGAAAGAGAGTGAGCAAAAGAGGAAGAGAGTATGAGGATACTGGCAGAAAGATGATATGATGATAATAGAGATGATGACAATTTTAAAGTTGGGCGGAAGCGGAAGTCCGTAGAGGTTAGGGTTAGAACGTGTGTGTGTGTAGGCTAAGTTAGGAATGTTAGTTGTAAGTAGGATAAGTTGGCGACTGAGTTAGCAAGTAAGTTAGTAAGTAAGTTAGATGTTAAGGTCTTTTGTATATAATTTTGTAATCCTGAGGGGAATCAGTAATAAAATTCTAATTCTAATTCTAATTCTAAAGACTTAGAATCTGACAGGGCGATAAACGAAATATTAAAAAGTACAAGAAAGGTAAACACAAAAAAAGTAAGATCATACTTGAAACGATCAAAGATGTTGAAAATAACATTTAGAAATTTGATCCATTAACAAAAGCAAGCATACGCAAAAAGCGTTGAACTTTTTCAATAATGTCATTAAAGATAACGAACCTCTTTCAAAAACAGAAAAAGAATTACTACATAGAACTAAAACCACATCCAAATTTCTCAATAATAACCCCGATATTATTTTTATTAAAACAGATAAAGGCAATTCCACAGTAGCTATTTCTAAACTAGACTATGTCAATCAAATCACTAAACTATTACGAAACCAACATATACTTACAAATACAAAAAAACCCAACGCATAAGATAGAAAATGACCTCAAAGACATTCTCAACAGATGGATTTTGAAAAGTTATATAGAAAAATGTACAAAATCTTACCTTACTCTCAGTGATTCCTTACTACCACGTGCATATGGTGTTCCCAAAACCCATAAATGACTCTGTCCATTCCGTATAATAATCTCAACCATCAATAGTCCATTACACTATTTTGCCACCTATCTTCACAAAATTATAAACAAAAGTATTCCTACATCTCCGTTCTATGTAAAAGACAGCTTCCACTTACACAACGTTCTGTCCGATATACAAATTGAAAATAACTACATACTGTGATCATTGGATGTCACATCTCTGTTCACAAATATACTTATAGATTTAGCTCTAGAAAGCATAAATAGCAAATGGCGATACATAAAACTTAACACTAAGATCAGTAAAAAAGAATTTATATTGTCAATACGTTTTGTGATGTCGTGAACTTATTTCACCTTTGACAACAGAATTTACAAGCAAACTTATGGCACTCCCATGGGGTCACCATTTTCTCCCATAATAACAGACATTACACTTCAGGATCTAGAACTAACAGCACTTAACTCATTAAAATCCAACATACCTTTTTACTACAGATACGACGACATCACACTATCTATACCAAATGATCAATTAGACAATGTTGTGAGAGTATTTAATTCTTATCATGAAAGATTACAATTCACCTATAAAATACAACACAATAACACCCCCAACTTTCTAGATATAAAAATATTATTAGAAAACAGAAGTCTGATATGTGATTGGTACCACAAACCCACCTTTTCCGAAAGATTCTTAAAGTTTTTGTCACAGGGGCCATTATCGTACAATATAGGAACCATATATACACTAATAGACAGAACATTATTATTATCACACCCTAAATTTCACAATAAAAACATACAATTTTGTATAAACGCCCTCATCACCAACAATTATCCAATAGATTTAATTTTCAAAACCATGAATCGAGGGTTGAGAGTGTTATTTTCAAAAAAACTTAACAAACATGATAACAACAGAATAATAGACGAGGAACGAGCACAATACTTTGTCATACCATACGTACCAAATATTTCACAACATTTCAATTTAAAACATAAAAATATTAAACCAGCATATAGAAATTTGAATCAACTTTCCAAATTCATCAAAACATACAAAGATCAAGTTCCACACAACAATCAAAAAAACATTGTTTATTGCATTCAATGTAACACATGTAATAAGTGCTACATTGGACAAACAAAACGACAACTACACACCAGAATTAAAAAGCATGTTAATAACGTAACTAAAGGACACACTAACACTTTTGTATTAGCCAGACATTCTATAAAACAACATCATAATTTTAAGTAGAACTCTGTTAAGATTTTGGACGTTGAATCTAATTTATATAAAAGACTCGTGTCCGAAATGTTACACATAAAAACACAGAACAATACTTTAAATCTAATTACCGACACAGAATCGCTAGACGACATTTATTTGCCCCGGTACTTGATACAATCAAACACAATACATAATTCCATCTTCACACATACAGAGGGAGCTGTCACACACACCTAAACAGAATGTCAAGAAGTTAGTCAGTCAACGCACGACCATGACAACAACTACACATATTTTAAAAGTTTGACGTAAATTAGCATTGTAAATTAAAACTTATATTGTAATTCGTATTTGTAACCATAGTAAAAAATTTTATGTTATTTATAAGAAACATTCTCATTTATTTATTTCGTATGCACAAAAAAGTTAATTTGTTCAATATGTATATATCTTAATGTACAACTGAAGAAAACTTCAACAATAAAGTTGAAACGTTTTGTTCACAATACAAAAGTGTTTGATTTTGCAATACACCGTGCAATGGTTCGTAACAGCCGATTTTATTAACGTACTTTTGAAATATTAAATATTGACTGCGAATTACCTGATGTGACTGACAATCTCAATATTGATCTTGGTGTCGCTCCAAAGTATCGCGAGGTACTCAAGAAAATATTTTGCGACTTCCATTGGAGGTCAAGTTGTCCGGTGCGACCAAGTGTGCAGATAGAAGCCGCGTTAAAATTAAAAGACAACAAGCCCATCCAGTTTACCCCGCAAAGGTTAAGCTATATAGAAAAAGAGAAATTGAGCAAAATATTAGACGACTTATTAAACAGAAAAAGTATCCGGCAAAGTATGTCCGAGTATGCATCACCGATTGTCTTGACGCGAAAGAAAAGCGGCGAAATTAGAATATGCGTAGACTACCGTGCCTTGAACAAAGTACTAGCGCGCGATAATTATCCTCTCCCGCTTATCGAGAGGATAATCAATCGGACGCACTGCGAGGGAAAAAATTTTGTAGCGCTCTCGACCTATAAAACGGATTTTATTATATTGTGATGTCACCGGAATTCGTTAAGTACACATCGTTTGTGACACCTCTGGGTCAGTTTGAGTTTGTTCGTATGCCTTTCGACTTGAAAATTAGACCACAGTTGTTTCAGAGATTCGTTAACCAAATTTTGCATGAATTTATTAAAGAAGGAACGGTCGTCATATATATGGACGATATATTAATTCCCACAAGTACATCAGAGTTATACTTAAATACGTTAGAGAGAGTATTCCAAACGTTGGTTAAGAACAGGCTCGAGCTGCGCCTAGAAAAGTGCTTCTTCTTGTGCTCTGAGATAAAATATTTGGATTACAAAGTAACCAAGAAAGGCATCAGGCCTACAGACCGGGGCGTCAGGGCTGTTCTGCATTTTCTATAAACCATCAAAGAGGTGCATTCGTTTGTCGGGTTCGTGTCTTATTTTAGAAAGTTTATTGAGGGCTTCACGGTGTTGGCTCAACCCTTATATCATTCTTCTTACAAAGAACATCGCGTTTGAATTCGGATGTAGAGAACGTAATGCGTTCGCTGAAAAAGAAATTGGTTGAAGCACCCACTTTGGCTATTTATGATCCGAAAGCACCTACGAAATCACACTGCGACGCTAGCGCTCAGGGATTCGGAGCAATCCTGATGCAGAAACAAGGTAGTCAAATGCATCCGGTGTCTTATTTTAGCAAGCGTGCGACAGAAACTGAGGCTAGGTACCACAGCTTCGAGTTAGAGACCCTGGCGATCGTTTATGCACTGCGTCAATTTAGAATATATCTACAGGGTATATCATTCGTAATCGTTTCTGACTGCAGCGCCGTTACTCAAACATTAGAGATGTTAACGCGCGTATTGCCAGATGGAGCTTGGAGTTGCAAAACTTCGATTTCAAGGTCGTGCATAGACCTGGCTCTCAAATGACACATGTAGACGCTCTGAGTAGATCCTTTGGAGTTCTGATTATCGAGGACAATCCGTTTGAGTGGAATCTTACCGTGTTGCAGAATAAGGATCCCAATATTAAGAAATTGGCCGATAAACTTGAAAGCATGGAGGATCCTCAATATGAGCTAAGGAACGGCTTAGTTTATAAAAAGCGCGGCGAAAGTCTTTTGTTTGTGTTTCTCCAGCAAATGGAAGAACACGTTCTGTTACGTACCATAACGAGATGGGTCATGTGGGGCGGGAAAAATGATCGATGTTATGCGCCGCACGTATTGGTTCCCACAGATGCGGGAGAAATGCGAAAGTCACGTCAGGAATTGTCTTAAATGTATATCCTACTCTCCTTCGGGAAAATTGGAGGAGTACCTTAGTCCTATCCCGAAAGGCGATATCCCGTTTAATACGCTTCATATCGATCATTATGGGCCAGTAAGTAAGCACGCTTCTTCGAAAAAGTATATCTTTTTAATAGTGGATGCTTTTTTTAAAGTACGTCAAGTTGTATCCCGTAAAAACCGTAGGTTCTCGCGAGGCTATGGCTTGTTTGAAGCAGTTCTTCCAGAACTATAGTAAACCGATCAACATAATATCGGGTAAAGGTACAGCGTTTACTTCCCGGAAATTTGAGACTTTTCTTGGCGAGCAGAACATCAAACACATCAAAATAGCGACGGGATCCTCACAAGCAAATGGGCAGGTTGAGCGGATAAATCGAATTGTGGCGCCGAGCATTGCCAAATTGTCGGGAGGGAAGGGCGGGCAGCACCAGGTTTTGCCTGAGGTGGAGCACGCTATTAATAATACAATTAACAGATTTACAGGAAAAAGCTTGAGCCACCTAGTTTTTGGGTTTGATCAACGCGGTAGTCGCGAAGACAAGCTAAAAAGCTTTTTAGAACAAATTGGTGACCCTGTAGTACCGGCTATTCAGGATGTTTGCGAGCAGGCTACCCAGCGCATTAAGCATTCCCAACAACAACAAAAGATGGCGTATGATAAAAAGCGTAAAGCATTAAAGAACTATAGGAAGAGGGATCTAGTCCGCAAGAAGGATGGTCCGGAATTTCGATAGTACGTCAGGAGTAGGTAAAAAAATGATTCCACAGTTTCGTGGCCCTTACAAGGTAGCTAAAGTATTGAGAATCGATATATTATAACGGATCCTCCAGGATTTCAAAATACGCAAAAATTATACACGGGCGTTTGGGACGTTAGTAATATTCGTCCCTGAATAACTCCAAGGGATCAATCACTCCGGATTAGCTTGTAGGTAAGTGATGAGTTTGGTCATTATAATTACTGACGTGGCATAATTTGAGCATAATTAATGAAAACTTGTACTATAACGTTTCCTATTTTAATGCGTTTTGTTTACCCAGATGACACAGCGACTTTGCGCTACTTGTCGACTCTGTTGGCGTTTATGACTATGTATTATATTTTATTGCGATTATGTGTTGTACTTTTATAGTTCAAGGACCAAACTACGTCGGCCGAGTTGTGGCGCGCGAAGTTTGGGGAAAGCAGAACTAATATCGAGCGCGCGCATTGATTGCGGAAAAGAGCGATCGCGCGACTAGCGGTTAGGCAGACCGTTGTGAACCTCGTGGCCAAACGAAGGCGACGCAAGAGAGCACTGAAAAAAATAAAGAGTTCTATTAATAGTTGCAAATATTTAAATGCAAAACCTCACATCACCCTGCACATCCCGGCTGCATCAAGAAACGCTACATTACTGTTAAGCCTAGTTAAAATGTTAAGCAATAGTTTTAGGAAAAAATTCCTGGAAGGAAGACGAGAGCCAAGAGAGATAAGATAAACAGACCCGAACCGGATGACGCACTATAAACAATCGAGGCAAGAGCACCAGAAGTAATAAACAAATTGTATCGATTCTCAAGAACTTTTAACGAACAAGCTCTCTATACAAGACTTTCTATACAAGACTTTCTATACAAGACTTTCCTTTTAGCTCTCTATACAAGAATCGCCTGAAAATTTTGACAAGTAGCCACAGCTCTCATAATTCTAGAAGGGAAATCGTAAAAGAGTTAAGAAACTAGGACTGCAGAATATAAACTTAAATAAAATAAAACACGTATGGATAACCACAAGTCTACAGATAAAAAAACAAAACTCCTATAAATCTGGAAAATTGATCTAAAGTGGAGTCTTGCTTCTAAGAATCAACAAATAAGAAATCACAATTTCAAGAAAAAGGACAAAGAGAAAGGGAAACTAAGGAGCATTAATAAAAGCCTCGAATCTAAAAACAGGAACACAATTAATTGAGAGATAACAGTTAATTGAGAGTTCAATACAGTTAGTGGCAGTACAGTTTTTATTTAATTCAAGCACAGCTTTAACACAGTAAGGTCAGTTATCAATAGTCAATGAGGCTGTCCGTTTTAAATCTAGAACTTTTGCAATTTTTTTATTCGGAAAATCTTCTGACAAGAGGAGACTACGACGATGGAACAATCGATTTGGACGAAACTTATAGGATCGATTGATGATTATGTGGAGTATTGCAGGGTAAAGTAATAAGACGCACTACTTAAGCATTCGCGAGAAAATCGAATTTGAAAATTTTGATGTACCTTATGAGAATTTTAAATAGGCTGTTTAACCAAAGAGCGCGTAGCGTAGCGGTAGCGTACTAGCTTAGTAGTGTCGACGCTGCTGGTTCGAGTCTCGATATATTTCTTTTTGTGTTTTTTTTCAAATGTTACAATATAATTTAAATGTAAGTATTACGTTTTTTATTTATTTATTGCATGTTATAAAAGTGCATTTTTTGCATAAAAAATCCGTAAAGTAAAAAATACGGTAAAAATACCTAAATTGTTACTAATGTGTGTTCTGTTTGTAGATAGATAGATAGATTGTGTTTATTGATTCCCCTTAGGGTTACAAAACTTTATACAAAAAATGTTCTTATCTACTCTTACAACCAACCTTACAACTAACTTAAAAAACTAACTTATAAAAAAAGACTAAACACACACACGCAATCTCTTTACCCTACTCTACGCAATGCGTACCTCCCTTTCCGGCAGTCAACTCTATCCAGCCATTGGTTCCCATACTCTCTTCACTTTTCATCCATACTTACAGTTACACACTTATTTTCACACATCCATTTACTCAGCTCTCACTCACTCAACTTTCATCCCTCCCTTTCTACTCACTTCTCCCCCACCTCCTGTCCTACCTCCTTTTCCGTTCCCTTATATTCCTCCAGCCTCCTTAACCATCCTTCCTCTTCCCCCTCCTTTTCCAGCACCACTTCAATCATATCCTCCCAATTCCCATCCGCCCCCCATACCCCACAATCCTCCCACACATGTCTCCAACCCTCCTCCACTAATCCACACATTCTACACACCCTTTCCCTCTCCCCTTCCCAGTATCTACCTTTTTTCATCTCGTTCTCCAACCTAAACTTAGCCACCGTCTGACATCTGCTTTCTCTCCATCCCTTTTTTAAATACCACAGCATTTCTTCCTTCTTAATCCTCCTGTACCATCTATTGTACCTCGAACTTTCAATTCTTTTCTACCTCTCCTCACTCTGCATCCTTCTCTCCTTCTCTATCAACCGCTGAGTTCTCCATTCTCCTGCCACTCTACTTTCCTCCATCTCCGTTATCCTTACTCCTCTTTCCTCATAATATTTTACCCTGTCATTCTCCTACTCAGACAACCCGTCCCCACCCCCCTCTCTGCCCTTAATCTCCTTTAAGCATAGCCTCGTTATTTCGCTACCCTCTCCTCTTTCTAACCTTTCCTCAAATCTCTAGGCACTTTGCCCTGCCCTTCCCCTTAATAAGTCCCTTTGCACCTCTTCCCTTACAATATACCCCAGGGTCCTCCAATCTACTCCCAATAACCATCTTATATATCTATTTTGCAACCTCTCCAAGCTATCCCATTTCCTCCATCCCCATATCTCCACCCCGTATTCAACCACTGACCAGACCAATACATCAACCACCCATAACCTTCTACCCCCATCCCTACTGAACCTCCTCTTCCCTACCCCCCACACCTGACTCATTACAGCCGCCCCTTTTCTCACTCTCTCTTTTATCTGCGCCTCCCTCCCCCCGTTCCTCTGAAACACATACCGCAAATATTTAAATTCTTTTATCTCCTCCAATCTCTCCCCCTTCCACCACCATTCCAGTTTTTTCTTCCTCCCCCCTCTCCTCCTAACCTCATCACTTTTGATTTATTTACGTTCCTTCTAAACCCATTCNCGCCAGATATTTTTCCATCCCTCTCATCATTCCCCTCATCCCTTCCTCCTCCTTCGCTAACAACACCAAATCATCCGCATACGCCAATCTATAAACCCTTCTTCCTCCAATTTTTACCCCACCCCATCCGTTCCTACCCAAATAGTCCTCCATATCCGCTGTCAACAAATTGAACAGATATGGGCTCAACGGGCATCCCTGTCTCACCCCCCTTCCTGTCCAAAATTCATTCACCACTTTCCCCCTGCCGCCACCCTATTTCTCGTCTTCCTATATAAGTTCACACCTTCCCACTAAACCCTCCCTCACCCCTTTCTCCCTCATCGCACTTACAAGGGAACCTCGCGAACCCGAAAATTCTGATTTTGATGAAACTTTGCACACATGTAAGGAAGGTCAATAGATGAGTATTGACATTTTCCGTTGCTGCTAAAAAACGGTTTTAAAGGATGAAATCACCCCTCATATATAAAGCGGCTTTTTATTTTTCTCAATTTTTCTAAAAATGATTAGAGATATTAGAAAATGGTTTATACACAACTTTTATAGAAAGAAGTCCTCTATTTATTTATGTTAATAGAATTTAAAAACAATAAGTTTAAAAACAATTGTGTAACAAAAATATAAAAAACATTTTTTATTAACAATTCTATTAATGTAGGTGAATAGAGGTGTTTTTCCCATAAAACTTTTATATAAAACATTTTTTGATATCTTTAATAGTTTTTGAGATACATCGAGAAAAAAACGCAAAACCGCAGTGCCGTATTTAACAGTTCTGCCGCCCTACGCTCGCAAAATTTGCCGCCTTAAAATTTATGAAAAAGTAAAAGAAAGCAATAAACGTCCCAACTCTCTTTTAAAAACTACGAGATTTTTTAAAAAGAGATATGGTATATTTATTATGTACTTAGATAATACAGAATATATATGTTAATAAAAACTGTATAATATATATTCTGAATATATAATATATAATATAATATATGTTACTATAAAATATAAACAAAATGCAAACAAAATATAAAATAGGCCAATAATAGATAAATGTTTTATAAATAAAATCAAACCAAGGACAGAAAGAAAAAAACTAGCGTTATATATTGCGAGTTACAATAATTTTTGACGAGATTTTGTGTGTGCAAAATCATCGATGATATCGTCAAAATCTATATCTTGTACGAAATCTGCTTCAATAGCCAATATTGCTAAAAAATTC
>NW_018020930.1:49811-51736 GCF_002006095.1 Pseudomyrmex gracilis | reverse complement strand
ACCTCTGCAATTTTTCAAATCAATATTGTAGGAGGAAAGAGTAGAAATTACTACAGTTTCCAAATCTTCAGATTTATGTCCAACGTTAGGTAAAAATTTCAGAAAACGTTCAACTGGAGTGCCATCAGTTTTCACATATCTAATAATAAACGCAAGTTGATCCACATGACTTATATCGGGAGTTGAGTCCACTATAATAGAGTAATATTTACTGACTTTCACTTCGTCAAGAATTGCTTTAAGCACTTTTGACGCTATAATTTTGATAAACTCGTCACATGTGGTAGTAGAAAGATAGGAAGTTTTGCCGCTACCTGGATTTCCATGTAATATTATATGATTGGCTAAAAAAGGGTCAAATTCAGCTATTAACTCCAAGCACATTTTAAAATTTTCATTTTTATTGGAATTAAACCTTTCGTCAGAACCTCTAAATGCAAGTCCACGACTACTAAGTTTTTTTACTACAGCAACAACTCTTTTTAATATGTTTTGCCAATAATTTATCTCATTTTTAATTTCTTTTTGTAAATCAAAGTCCACTCTACCAATAATATTACTTCGTTTTAATAGTGTAATTTGACAGGAATTATGTTCACTTGAATTTTCATGACTGTATAATATTTTATTAACATTACTCCAATCTTTCCAGCCGTTTGTTGCTAATTTACTTGTGCCACCAAACAATCTACATGGAATACAAAATATCGCTTTCTTGCTAGGAGAATATATTAAATATTTTCTTTCTTGTTCTTCTCCATTAATAAGTTTTCGGCGGAAAGTTTTTTTAGATAAAGTTCTCCAGTTAACAGAATCAGTATCTTTTTTATACGCTGTTCTAGTCAACGAGAAATCAGAATCTAAATTTTGATCTATTTCCCTTGTAAGTAAATAATCAATTGTCATATTATTAATTATCCATTCTGCAGGATCTTTACTAACGACATCAAAATTCGACATGCATTTATCTCTTTCTGATGATGTACGTTTTGGCTCTGATTCCATGATTTCCGGTTCTACAATAACTGATTCTGCTTTCATTTTTGCTTTCTCTTCATCAATTTTCTCTTTCAAATTATGTGAATTTTTGGAACCATTGTCAAGAATATTTGTATCGCTGTTTATACTTGAAATATCAATTTCGTTCTCACAAACATTTTCTTGAGCAAAAAAAGAATAAATTTTAGGTATTTTGTTTATAACTGCCGCTTCTTTTCTTTTTTTTCTTCACTCAATTTCAGATACTGAGATCCACTTAATCTTTTTCTTCCATCAGTCATTTTACAAAAATTTAACCTCAACTTATAATAATCACAAATATATAATAGGAATAATAAATACGAAAAAAGAAACAATGTATGACGACTACTCAATTTAACACAATTGAACAAAATGTGACAGTGCGAATAACAAATGAAAGAAAGTGAATGCACCAGTACATGCAAGTGCAAACCAGTGGCTGCGCTCAGCAAACTTACTCTGTAGTAATCGAATGTGATTGGCTCTTACTTTTAGAATCAACAAATCAACTTCAAAGTGTAAAAGTGCTGACAACAACTGTTCTGCTGAACGCGGCCAACATGGCTACGTTCCGATATTTATTGCCAGTACTAAAAATCTATACTTTGCGTCACACGTGCTATAGATTTCCAGTATTGGCAGTGAATATCGGAACGCAGCCATTGATGCTAGTTTCGAGAAGGAAGAAGTCCTGTGTATGCATTTTACACGCTTCTTTAAACATTTGAACTGTTTTTTTTTAAATTTGCCGCCTCAAAAATCTGCCGCCCTACGCTCAAGCGTATTCGGCGTATAGGGAAATACAGCACTGCAAAACCGTGTTATACATGATAAGTGTTTTACTCTTTAAAATCGGTTTGAGGCCGCCACTGAAAATGTCTACATTTATGTAGTTATTTATACAT
>NW_018020930.1:41642-43986 GCF_002006095.1 Pseudomyrmex gracilis | reverse complement strand
CGACACTCTGCACCTTGACAGCAATAAGTTAGTAACGTGAGCATTGAGCATCATGAGTATCTAGTTCACTAACACGAAGAATCTCACAAGATCTCCGTAGCAAATACACATTGACAAAAAAATCGTGTAACTTTGAATAAATCGTTTAAAAAAATCGTGTAACTGGGAATAAATCGTGTTAAAAGAAACCGTGTAACTCTGAAATCGTGTAAAAAAAGGCCGTGTAAAAAGAGTCCGAGGTGTGTATGATTATTAATATTGTATAAATACTTTATACTTAATGTAAATTGTTATGTACTTTCAATAAATTTAATAAATTAAAAAACAGAAACTTTATATCTTATTGTTTCTCTGTATACAAGACATGTGACAATTAACCCTGGGTATGGAGCAGGTTGACAGATCTGCGCGATTGTACTTAACATTAAAATACTCGTTTGTCTAAAGATATAAAAGAATAATATTTATTTTTTCTTAAAGCTGAAGGATGTGACTATTATATAATGTACCAAATATTGCATAATATTGCGTACAATTTTTTTTTTACAATCTATTTTGGATGTTACTTTGTGCCCCTATTTCTTTCTATATTTTTATATATTTGGTTATATTTTTATATTCATAATAGAAGTCATTTATTTTGCTTGGTTGAACGTGTTTTCTTATTCCTTAAGTTGTGGCGGATATAGTGCAGCAATTCTATAGTTAGACAATAGTCTTCATTAGAACTGTCACACTATATGATGACAGAGCATGTTCTGTAATGTATAAGAATATTTATTAGTATATAAACATTAGCAATAAATATTATTTAAATAAAGATCTTTTACTTACAAGAACTTCTTATATTTCATAGTGGTTACAATCATGATATTCCTCAAAAAACTGATGCATACAATAATATTTCTTGCACCAGGAACAACGTATTATAGCGGGTGCCCTACATATAGAACAGCGTGGTATTTTTTGCATATTTTTTCCAGAAAAACAAAAATCTACTGGAGTTTCGAACTGTGGTGATCGTTCTTTGACATAGCCACTTTTAAACCAACCATATTTAAAAAGATTATGGTATGGTGGAGAAGATAACTGGATATGTGTTAAGGATTGTAATTTGATGATATTATTTCTCAAATGTAAATTGATATCATAATTTAATAATATAACGCNATCACTGAATGTTCTCACAAAGTTTTTCCATAGTCTAAATCCATAAACATNAAGAGGTTGAATCATTCCTGTAGTTTTTTTCGGTATTGTTAAAATTCGTATATCTTTATCTTTAGATGGCATAAATTCTTGTAAGCTTTCGAGACAATGTTCGCTCCAAGAATCTATTACTAACACACTGAAGCTTCCAGTTGCGGGTAAAAATACATTTGTAAACCAAGATTGAAAGTGTTGTGTAGTTAATTTTTCTGATTTTGATGCTGCGATAAAAATATTTGCAGGTCTAAATAAAGTCTTTTACACACGTGGCCCAAAATTTCCACTGGCTTCTTTCAATACCAAATAAAGAGGTGATTGTAGTTGCCCGCTTGCAGAAATTGTAGGCATAATTGTATAGCTGTGTGTAATTGCTGATTGTGATTGAACTATGGTTTCAACTGTGTTAACACCTTGTATTGTCAATGTTCTGCCTGAATGTATTTCCAAATTGAANCCACTTTCGTCTGCATTATATATATTTTGTGTTTCAAACAGATTTATAAATGATTTTACAGAACTTATGAATTCTTGGCATGCAGTTTGTAATTGATTCTGATTTGTCTTAGATGAACGGTTTATAAATTTTGTTACTTTTCTTGACACAATCCCGTGTTTCCTTTCAAAATTTAATACCCACGTTGCTCCTGCTTTAAATTGAGGAAGATTAATTTGTTCTTTTGCTTCTAACGCCTACCGTCGTAGATCTAGATCATGAATAATTTTGTTGTTGTCGTTAGCGTTTTTGAACTTTTTCAAGACATATGTAGAAATATCTACTAGTTTTTGTCTATGAGTACCACCTTTTTGTAGAGAATGATCCCATCTATATAACTGCGACATAGACGTTACCGTTCAAAAACGATTTTGTACTGTTGATAAAGTGTAATATCCCTTTTTTTCACTTTTCCAGAACTCAACAGCTCTTTTTTTTATAGTCAGTATTTACCATTTCTCCTTTTGGTGTACAAGTATCTTCGTCCTCATTTTCATCACTTTTTTCAAGTTCTTCTACTTCGTCTGCTCCAACAAATTGTGCATCACATATATTTGCATCCCAAAACTTCTTGAATTTTATAGGAGTGTTGGTCTCCATAGCAAATGATAAGTCATCCATTGCATTTTGTATACTGTCCAT
>NW_018020930.1:36477-40587 GCF_002006095.1 Pseudomyrmex gracilis | reverse complement strand
CGGTTTTGCGTTTTTTTCTCGATGTATCTCAAAAACTATTAAAGATATCAAAAAATGTTTTATATAAAAGTTTTATGGGAAAAACACCTCTATTCACCTACATTAATAGAATTGTTAATAAAAAATGTTTTTTATATTTTTGTTACACAATTGTTTTTAAACTTATTGTTTTTAAATTCTATTAACATAAATAAATAGAGGACTTCTTTCTATAAAAGTTGTGTATAAACCATTTTCTAATATCTCTAATCATTTTTAGAGAAATTGAGAAAAATAAAAAGCCGCTTTATATATGAGGGGTGATTTCATCCTTTAAAACCGTTTTTTAGCAGCAACGGAAAATGTCAATACTCATCTATTGACCTTCCTTACATGTGTGCAAAGTTTCATCAAAATCAGAATTTTCGGGTTCGCGAGGTTCCCTTGTAAGTGCGATGAGGGAGAAAGGGGTGAGGGAGGGTTTAGTGGGAAGGTGTGAACTTATATAGGAAGACGAGAAATAGGGTGGCGGCAGGGGGAAAGTGGTGAATGAATTTTGGACAGGAAGGGGGGTGAGACAGGGATGCCCGTTGAGCCCATATCTGTTCAATTTGTTGACAGCGGATATGGAGGACTATTTGGGTAGGAACGGATGGGGTGGGGTAAAAATTGGAGGAAGAAGGGTTTATAGATTGGCGTATGCGGATGATTTGGTGTTGTTAGCGAAGGAGGAGGAAGGGATGAGGGGAATGATGAGAGGGATGGAAAAATATCTGGCGNGAATGGGTTTAGAAGGAACGTAAATAAATCAAAAGTGATGAGGTTAGGAGGAGAGGGGGGAGGAAGAAAAAACTGGAATGGTGGTGGAAGGGGGAGAGATTGGAGGAGATAAAAGAATTTAAATATTTGCGGTATGTGTTTCAGAGGAACGGGGGGAGGGAGGCGCAGATAAAAGAGAGAGTGAGAAAAGGGGCGGCTGTAATGAGTCAGGTGTGGGGGGTAGGGAAGAGGAGGTTCAGTAGGGATGGGGGTAGAAGGTTATGGGTGGTTGATGTATTGGTCTGGTCAGTGGTTGAATACGGGGTGGAGATATGGGGATGGAGGAAATGGGATAGCTTGGAGAGGTTGCAAAATAGATATATAAGATGGTTATTGGGAGTAGATTGGAGGACCAAGAGAAAAACAAGTAAAACAAGAATGTTTACGACATTGTGCACATCGTATAAACACTGCATTTTTACATCACATGGTTTCTTTAAAATATCTATAGAAAAACATACTTCGTTGACATTCATAACTGTCTTTCTCTCGTTTGTTACTTTGGAAGCAAACCACGCATTTTGTAACATATTTCGAAAACTTGGGGCAGACAATTGATGATGTATGATTAAATGAATTTTTATGCAATCTTCACGAGATGTTATTTCGCGGTTTTGTTCTATTAAAGTCGAACAATTTTGCAAACGCTTTATAAAATTTTTGACTTATTTATAAAAATAAACGTCACACGGTTAACATAGAGGTGTGCATTTTGGAGGAACAACTTTAATAGTACATGTTCCTGCATTGCCATTATCAAGAACAATTTCGTCATACAATGCAGGATTAGTTTGACCAGACCACGAATTTATTATTAAAAGTAAGTTTTCTTTTTTTACATATAGTAATACTATTTCTTTTAAATATTTCTTCTAAATATTTTAAATATTATTATTCTTTTAAATAGTATTGCTTCTAAATTAACAAACGAGAGAAAGACATTTATGACTGTCAACAAAGTATGTTTTTCTATAGATATTTTAAAGAAACTATGTGAATGTAAAAATGCAGCGTTTATACGATGTGCATAATGTCGTGAAAATTATTGTTTCACTTGTTTTTCTGACAAATATCATTCTGCATTATGTATTGTTCCATCTAGTTCCAATAAATAAAACAAATTGCATATATTTTTACATGTTGCGTAAAATTATTTATCCGTTTTTTACAAACAGAACACAAATTAGTAACAATCTATTTATTTTTACTATATTTTTTACATCACAAATTTTTTATGCAAAAAATGCATTTTTATAACATGCAATAAATAAATAAAAAACGTACTACTTACATTTAGATCATATTGTAACACTTGAAAAAAAACACAAAAAAAAATATATTGAGACTCGAACCAGCAGCGTCGACACTACTAACCTAGTACGCTACCGCTACGCTACGCGCTCTTCGGTTAAACAGCCTATTTAATATCCTCATAAGGTACATCAAAATTTTCAAATTTGATTTTCTCGCGAATGCTTGAGTAGTGCGTCTTATTACTTTACCTTGCAATATTCCACATAATCATCTATCGATCTTATAAGTTTCGTCCAAATCGATTGTTCGAACGTCGTAGTCTCCCCTTGTGAGACCACTGCCGACTCTACTTGTAATAACCTGCGAGCAGCGCGAAATTGAAGGCGAAACTCAGCCACAAGCAACCTCCGAACTGCGTTGGCAAAAATCAGCATCCCTTCCATCCAACCGAATCAGAAAGCCGTTCACTTTGTGAGTCTTGTTAATTTAAACACGCACACATTGATTCTCTTAGATCTCAACATGAACAGCAATCAAGGTCATCAATCCTCACAGCCAATATTAACACTTACTAATGTTAATACAAATTAACATTAATGTTTTGATCTTCACTAACATAATTTTACTTACAAATATTATTCCAATTAAGTCTCCAGCGATTGTAATATGTTTAATTGAGTACCTCGATCTGCAACCGATATTCAACCGACCAGCTTCTAGAATAGAAATTTCCAAACAATAGACTCTTTTTCTTTTATATCTATCGATGTCTTGCGAAAACGGAGCCGACTAGCGACCTGTAGTTAAGTAATGTTGGTGTATTTAGAGAGTAATGACACAGTTCAGACCGAAATTCTCTATCAACTCAGGAACACAATCTATTAATTGTGCCCACAAAATATTGTTACGTTCAAATCCATCGTACCGACTACCTAAAATGTCATTCTTCCGACTGTCGAGCATGAAGGTTTACGATCATGTCCATACTCGCTACTTCAACATAATTAGTCGTCAGTCAACTTCCTGTTAATTTGCTAAACTAGAAATTACTATTAATTCTCTATAGTAATAAACAATTATGATTATATTTTTTTATTCTGAAATTCAGCTTTAATTACTTTGACTTTTCTGGACCTAGTCTAATACAACCAACAAGTAAAAATAACTACTTGTTTCATTCCCTGATTACCTGATTAAATCGCCGGTTTCCGTTCTTGGTAATTGAGACTTGCGTCTTAGACCTAAGAGGGAACTAACGAGTGAGAATACATCAAAGAGAAAAATCAGAAAACTTCGGCCAACTTTGTTGATCTGTCTATGTTGCCGAACTGTCTCGCTTATAACCAGTGCACTCTTGACTTTTTTCTTTATGTCAGTGTTAGGATAAAATTCACGTTCGCTTAAAGGTGTCAGTGCATCTGTTGCATATCACCACTAGCGCTCCACCGTAACCAGAGGCTCAGGACGTAACATATTTATTATTAGTATTTTGTTGTTGTCAGTAAGTAACGGACTATATAATTAATTCATTACGGAGTTATATTGCATAAAGAAGAGAACATTATACTACCATGATAAAAAATAACCGGAATTTATTCATAAAAAAAAGTACATGTTTATTCTTCAAAATTCAAGTTGTCTCCTTCAAAGTAGTCCCCGTCGGCTGCGACGCACTTGTGCCAGCGTTTGATCCACCCCTCGAAGCTTTTCTAGAAGTCGGTTTTTGGTATAGCCATTAGTGCCTCCAGCGATTTTAGCTTTATTTCCTCCACACTCTCAAAACGAGTTCCTCGTACTGGTTTTTTGAGTCGATCGAATAGGAAGAAGTCACATGGTGCCAGATCAGGTAAATTGGGCGGTTGTTGAATGGTATTGGTGTTGTTTTTGACGAGAAACTCACGAGAATTTTTGCACAAAATTTAGTTCTTTTGGCACCAATCTCGCAGTGATTCGCCTCAGACCCAAATCGGGTGATACTCTATTGACCACAGTACGATTCGACACCGCTCGATTCGACACAGATTTATTCGACACCAAATTATTCGACACCGTACGATT
>NW_018020930.1:9002-35042 GCF_002006095.1 Pseudomyrmex gracilis | reverse complement strand
TTATTATAAAAATGGTATTGAGAAATTGTGTGACCGCTATAATCGCTGTATTGACCTTGAAGGCAATTATATTGAATAAAAAAATTGAATTTTATCAAAATAATATTATTTTCTTTATTAGCCTACGAACTTTTCAGCCCACCTGTTAAAGAAATCACTGTTATAAAGGTAAATGAACAGCTAAGCTTCTATAAGCAGAAGCTTGGCATGGGTGTCCGTAACAGTGCTGCCAACGTGACACAAACAACAGAATTCAAAACCGATAAGCCCGCGAGGTTTAAATTAAAAATTCCGGTTATTTTTTGATCATGGTAGTATACTCTCAGTATAAATCAAATATAAAAATTGGTACATTATATGTGACTCTCATGTTATGTGGCCGTTATAGTTTGTGTTTGCTGAGTTATTACGTGTGTTCACCTGTTTCCTGATCTGATTTACATATTTCGCATTTCATTTTTTACAGGTAATCAAGAAGTACGGTAGTGCCTCACGCTAAGTTCACGCGCAATGAAGTGGCGCACGAACTGCGCGAGACACACTGTGCCTATCATACGCAAAAATCAATTTTTGAGAGGAATTGTAAAAACTAAAATATTCATATTTCAATAACAACTAAACCGTATGACTTCTTTTTAGTCTTAATCGATTCGGATTACAAACCTAAAAAAAAGTGTTTTATGTGTTATTTTGTTTGTGTCTTCTGTTCAAAGATATTGAAAATTTTCTTTCACATATATAAACTTTTATCATGTTCTACTCTCGTCTTCCAGTGTCACAGAAATATACGTACCTAGTGCTTCCACGAGATGGCGGTATGAACAACTTGACCAAATGACAAGAAAGAAAATTGTAATATGATGAGAAAAAAAGAGAGAGAGAGAGTGGGAGAGAGAATGAGAGAAAGTGAGGAAGAGTAGAAGAAAGAGTAAGAAACAGTGAGAGAGAGTAGGAGAGAGAGTGAAAGAAAATGAAAGAGAGTGAATGGGAAAGGGTGAGAGAGAGTGGGAAACATAGTGAGAGAGAGTGGGAGAGAAAGTGAGAAACAGTAAGAGAAAGTGTGAGAAAAAGTAAATGAGAGAAAGGGAGAAAGAGTAAGAAAGAGAATGCGAGAGATTATTTGATTACTTGATCTTTATTTCTCAGCTATTGTAAATACCAATTTAACAAACATTTAAAACAACATATGTTCTTAACGCTCTTTTAAATGATTTGATTTTTTTGGTACTTTTTATTTCTGCTGGTACGGCGTTATGTAGTTTTATTTCTTCATAAACCATGCTTTTTTGCGCTCTTAGTTTTTCTAAATTTTATCCTTATATCTCCAACCTGTCTCGTTTCTCTTTTGTTTTTTATTATTTCTAACGTATCTCTTAACGGTAACATAGTTTTTAAAATTTTAAAAATAAATATACATACATTATAATATAATCTTTGGTTTATAGACATAAACTGTAGTGCTTCCCGCATATATTCTACTTTGGTATACTTATCACACTGCAATATTACTCTTATAGCCCGATTTTGCGCTTTCTGCAATTGACTTAATTGTGTTTTGCCCATATCTATTAAAGCGTCGCACAGAACTCAAAGTGTGGCGCTCTGATTGTCTTGTATATAAATGTCCCTATTTGTGACCATGTAAGATTTTTGCATGAGTTAAAAAGAAAGAAAAGAACTCTAAAGAGTAATTAAAACTCTAAAAGAGTAAACTCTATAAAAGAACTCTAAAAGAGTAATTAAAATGAAAAAAAACTTATGCTAAACTCAAGATTAATTCTTTTTGTATCAAAAAATTTGTCTTACTCGAAGTTTATACATAATTTAAAAATTATTTAAAAAAAATTGCAGACTATGTAAATGTATGCATTAGTGACCGCATGATTTAAATTTGGCCCTATTAGTGACCGCCATTCTGCCCCGGTTAGTGACTAGTACATCAGATCGAACGTACCGGTTATTAACCGGTGCGTCAGATCGAATGTACCAATTATTATAACCATTTAGTGACCGGCAGTTTTGTTTAGTATTCAATTTGTACACCGTCATCGCGATCTACAAAAGTCTAACATTCAAAGAATCATAACTTTATGTAAATAAGTCGTACAATCATGAATCAAAATTTTGTCAAAGCTTTTGAATTGTACTTTTAACCGCCGTAGACTTTATTGTACTTGATAAATAACGTATTTCCTTAAGTAATTGAACAAGTAATCCGTCACATATCAATACACTTTTTCAAGAAGTTAGAACAACCGGTCCTAAGTAACCTGTTTTTTTTTACATTAAGGAAATCCTTTGCGGATACCCCGCACTCTGGGGGAGGGAGCGGGGTTATGTGGGACTCTTCTCCCCGGCCCGCAAGTCGAGGAGGGTATACCCACTATAACCTCCATGGTGTGCCTGCCTCGCTCGTGTTAAGGAGGACACGGTACTCCTGATTAAGGACTCGTCGCGGGTCCTCTTTCGAGCTCCATGCCGTTCTTGTCGGGAAGAACTTGTTGTTCTTCTTTCCGTGTCATCTCTGGCTTAGCGGCGCAAACGGGACACACGCCGCCGCGCCGCTCCATCACTGGGAACGCGTTCAAGACGGGTGAAGGCACCCACCCTGACCCGTCACGTCCCCGGCAGCAGGTAATATCCTTCCCGGGTGACGAGTTCACCCGGAGGAGGCTGCCGCGAAACCAATTCATGTCCGAAAGTTTAGCCCGTCGGGGCGACAGGCTGACGAGGGAACCGGCTCCCCCAACACCTGCCGCCCCGGCCCCCCTCCCCGCTACTAAGAGCGAGGAGGAGTCCGTTGTCAGGAGGGGCCACCGGGACCCCGGCGACGCGCGCAAAAGGCGGAGGCGACCCGGCACCTCGCCCGCATGCGCCCTGAAGGTCCCATCTGAGGGAGAAAAGTTATTTCGCTCTCCCTCTCCGCGGCCTCTTTCTGCTCTATAACAGCGGAGCAGAAGGAGACAACGGCCCCCCATAAGTCCTCATCCCCAGAGGCCAATGCCAGTAACAGGCCCTTCAGGAAGAGGTCGTTTCCTATTTGAGCAATCAGGTCACGCCGCTCACCGGACCACTCTGGGCACTTTGCCACAGTGTGGTTCATCGTATCCCTGACCGCTCTACTGTGGTGACACTGTGTCGTCGTTTCTTTCTCTATGCGACACAGGTACTCACCGAAGCAACCGTGCCCGGTAAGCACCTGTGTCACTCTATAGGTGAGGCATCCGGCCCCTCTCTACAACCACGATCGGAAATGGGGCCGGACGACCCGGACAACCCCCTGGGCCATCGCACGTGGCGTGCCCAGTTGCTCCTTCCAGCTCCGAAGGAGCTGTTTCCGGGCCTGGCGCTCCGAGTTGGCGAGAGTCTCCCGGAATGCGTCTCCTCCCACGCCCTTCCGCAGCAACTCGACTCGACGAGAATACCTCGCCGAGTACATCTGCGCGAGGAGGGCCAGAGGAGGGACTTCCGCCACCACGCCCGCCGTCTCCGCGGCTACGTCGCGGAAGCCGCGGATTACGCAGAGGGCTATCCGTCTCTGGGCTCTGCGGTACAAGTTGAATTTGCTCCGCGAGCCCGCCCCCGCCGCGGCCTCTGCTCACAGTGGTGACCCATAGAAGGCCACCGCGTGGACCACGTTTGTAAAGAGACGGCGGACTTTCTCTCGCGAATCCCCAAGGTTCGGCAGAAGCCTCGCCAGACTATTGGCGACTCTTCCGACCTTAGGGGCCAGACACGCAAAATGCTCATCAAAGCGCCATTTAGGGTCAAGGTGAAGACCGAGGTACTTAAAAGTTGTACCTACCTTGACCCTTGCTTCACCTATCTCGAGGCTGAGTTCCGGCGGCTGGTCGCGACAAAGGCCATTAGACCGCATGGCCTCCGTCTTGTGGACCGCCACCTTGAGATCCAGCTTTTCAATTCTGCCGACGACACAGCGCGTGCTCTCTTGCGCCAGTATCCTTGTTCACCTCCAGTCGTCCCCCGTGGCCACTACGAGGGTGTCGTCTGCATAGCAAAACAGTTTTCGCGCCACAAGGGAGTCTGGCCCGGATCACCGCGTCGTACCCAAGGTCCCACAACAAGAGGCCCAAGACAGATCCCTGCGGGACTTCGCGGCACATCTCCCTCCTGTGCGGTGATCCGTACCGGCCGGTATATCTTCTCCTTCTGCCGCGGAAATAGTCTCCGAGAATGCTGCTTAGATAGGGCGGGACGCCGTGATGTTTTAGCGCCCGCCTTATGCTGCCCCAGGGGAGGAAGTTAAAGGCGTTGGAGATGTCCAAGGACACCGTCAACGCCACCCCTCCCCCTGCCTGACCGACTCGTCCGTGAGGGACCTAAGACGGTAGATTGCGTCCACCGTTGATCGTTTTTCACGGAACCCGAACTGGCAGTCAGCCAGGTCGGGACCAATCCGCTAGACCCAGGACTCTGCCGGGCACGCCGCGGGACATGGAGCAGTGCTTTTTTGTGTCATCCGACGGACGGCCCAGCGCAGCTCCTCCTCTGTGACCCCCAGCTCGTTGGACCACTCAACTGTGTCCGACTCCGGCTCCGGAGAGGGCCACTCGCCCCTCCCATCAAAGAAAAGCGAGGTGACGACTCTCTCCAGAAGCTGGGGGTCAAGACTCTTCGTGATCAGAGGTGTCCACGGGCGAAGCTTGCCCATAACAAGCTTGTATGGGCGCTCCCACGGATCAGCGTCGAGAGTCTCGAGGAGCTTTTTCCACGCCCTGGATTTGGCCTGGCTTATGGCAATACAAAGGGCTTTTTGTGCTTGACGACACCCCTCGTACGCCGCCGCTGCTCTTGCCACTCCGGCCACATTTTTGTGGCGGAAGGCACGGGTGTACTGGTCTCTGGATCTGGCGCACGCCGCCCTGAGGTCAGCTATTTTGCCAGTCTACCAGTACACCAACCTCCGGTTTAGCGGCCCGCGAGTACGCTGCATTGCGGCGTTGCATACCATAACCTGCATCTCGCCAAGCCACCGAATTTCCGTCCGGCGGTCGCGCGTCTCAGCCGGAGGAGCCGGCCAAGCCGCGGCCTGAACAGCGGCGGACAGGATTTTTGGGTCCAGCTTACGCAGGACTCACCCCTGGGGTGGGGGTCTTCTCGCTGGGGGGGCGGCTCCGGAGTTGGTTAGGGAGCACGGAGACCTCCATAGTGATATATTTATGGTCAGACAAGGTCTCCATGTCATCACTGACCCGCCATCCGGACACACGGCGCGCAGCCAGCGGGGAGGCAAGGGTTACGTCCACTACGGACCCCCCGCTGCGCCGGACGCACGTGTGCAGCAAGCCTTGGATAAAAATTACAAGCCCGCTAGCCGCCGCAAAGGCCTCTAAGGCCTCGCCCTTTGGGTCGGTCCTGGGGGAGCCCCAAGCCGTAGACTTGGAGTTAAAGTCCCCCAGGACCAGCATTGGACGAGTCTGGTGCCGGCGAACAACCCGGCCTAGCTCGTCCAAGAACCCCTCCAGTTCCTCGAGGGTCCTCGACGGCGAGAAGTAAACCCCCATCACCGTTAGTTCCCCCCATTGGATTACAACAAACTCTCGGCCTCTCTTCAAAGGAGAGAGAACCAAGGACTTGCAACCACCCCCCCCCCTGCGGAAATATGCTGCGACCGAGCCGTCTTCTGCCCCCGCCCACGAAGGGTGGTCGGGGACATTGTACGGCTCGGCCACGACCACGATCGCCCCGTCTAGTTCCGCGAGGCTCTGGACCATAAGGTCCTTCCTAAGTTCAGGTTACCTTGGAGGAAGACAGCCATTACGCTGTCGGTGGAGCCTCCACTTCTATCTCCTCCTCCAGGGTACCATTCACCGGGGTGGGCTGGCTAACCCTTCCTTCAACCGCTGCCTTGGCTGGAGTGGCAGCGGGACTTCTTTCTGGCGCGGGGGTGGGACTTGTCCCCGTAGCGGCCTTTTTTGCCCCGCGTTTCCCTCTGCGGGGAATCGGGGCGCAGGCCTTTCCACCCAGACAGTGGTCCGCAAGCCTACCAAGGTCGGTGCAAAGCGGACATTTTACCGTGGCCACCTTGCACCCCGCCGCCTCATGGCCTAACTTGCCACACCGGTAGCACCGGCCCCTCCTGTCCTCCCCCGGCGCGGTGTAGCGACAAGTCGCTGTTACATGGCCGCGCCGGAGGCATCTGAAGCATTGTAGGGGCAGGCGCTCTAACGGCTCAACCGGAGCCTTCACCCACCCCACCAGCAAGAATCCAGCACCCACGACTTTGCGCGCAGCAGCGACAGGGCACTGGATCCACGCCGTGAACAGGCCGTTGGGGGAAGCGCGAGCTCGACTGTATATCGGCTAGCCAACAATCCCCAACGTCGCCACGGCTGTCTTAATTTTGTACGAGGTTACGGACTCATCGAGGCCCCTCATGCGGAGATCGCATGTCTTAACGGGTTTCGCTATCCGCACCTTGGACTCCCCCAGGGCAGCGACCATGGCAGATCGAAGTTTGTCTGCCTTCTCGTCGCTGTTCTTCCCGGGGATTTCTAATATGAAGGCTCCCGTAATGGCCCTCTTGACCACAACGTTGGGGATGCTATAATCCACCAGCGCTATAGCCTTCCTTGCCTTGGCCAACATCCCCCCGACGTCTGCCCCGGATCTCGGGACAAGGGTGAGCGTGATGGCCGCATGGCGGGGAGGCCAGCCACCTTTGGTTGAGACAAGCGCTGCCCGGGTCTGGGCCCTTGAGCAGTAAGCTTCCCTTTTCTCGAGGTAACAGGAGGATCCTCCTTCCTTTCTCCTTTTTTCTTCCGCCCCACCACCTGAGACGAAGTCTCTCTTAGTGGGGCCGGGAGAGCGGGTCGGTCGAGGGACTGGCTGGGGAACTCAGGCTGCGTCGGCGCGTGAGCCTTGGCTCCGCCGGCAGCGGTCGAGGGTCCTCCACCCTTTTCCCGATCCGCTCTCTTTTTCTTTTCCTTCTTCTTTTTGTTTTTCTTCTTCCCCTGCTTAGCAGGAGAAGTTTCCTCTTTGGGGGCGGTAGTAGCAGGGGGTTTGCCCTCTGCTCCTGTTTCCTTACCTGCAACACCTCCCCACCCGGCGGTACCCAGAGATGGGCGGAGGAACCGGAGGTGGATTTACTCATAGACGATATCTAGTTTCTTCCCGAGCTTGTCCATCAACCGGCTCTCTACATCTCGGAGGGACTTGGGCCTTTTATCCGCCGCCGGCGGAGATGAGTGTTGGGGCGTTTCCGACACTCCCGGCCCGTCTCTTACTGAGGAATCCATGTCTATGTCCTCCACAGGCGCGGAAGGCGTGGCCCTTACGTGAGGCACCCCCGGCGCCCGGAAGGAGGACGGCATGGATGGCTCCTCTTCTACTCTTGAGGAAGAAAGGGTGACTCGAGGTTGTGGAGGAGGAAAAGTCAAGCAGTCCTTAGGCTTGTTCTCCCCCCGAACCCCCTTTAATCTTGCCATTCTGAGGGAGGTTAACCCTTCTTTGCATGATTTTTTTTTTTTTTTGTCACATATTTAGTTTACAATTTTTGAGTACCTTTTTTTCTTCACTAAATGTTATGATTAAAATTTCCATCATCATGCAGAGAAGGGTTAATTCTGTTCTCAGGTCCCCTAGTTCCTCATGGAGCGCGTCCACTTCACAGTGGAGTGTCTTGTTCTCCTGCTGGACGTTGTGCAGCCATGATTGGACAGCGCCCTTCTCCGAGTTTGTGCGACTAGCTACGATATTATCGGCCTGTCGCAAGCCACTAGCCGCCTCCTTAAAGCGGCGAACGAACACGCCCTTCAAGTTTTTGGACTTTTGGGCTATGTCCTCCACCGACGCTGCCAGCTTGGCAGCCTGTATGACAACCTGTTTGGTCGCCATGTCCTCTGACATGACGACCCCAAAAGGCTGCCCTTTTGCAGTGCCTTTTTTCCGGTTGAAGGTAGAGGGCACGCCCTGAGAGCGGGTTGAAACTCGGATGGCGTCGAAGTCGTTGAGCAACTCCTCCTCAGCCCTAAGCTGCACTTCCCGCTTTTTGGCCTCATTCAAGCTGCGCTTGGCGACAGCTAGGCTTATATATTCCCCGGTTGTTAGGGGACCGCGCCCTCTCCTCTTCCTCTTTCCACAGCTATTTGTCCTCTTGGGCAACCCAAAAGGCTGGAAGGGGCAGGACTTACTGCGCGCCTTGTGTTGTTGTTAAGGTTTTGGCGGCAGTAATGACCTTGTTTCCAGGACGACCTCAAGCTCCGAATCGGAGCCATCGTCCGGTAGAGGGACGTCCATCGGCTCGATCTTTTCTAGAATGACCCGACAACTACCGGGACACTCCTTTCCGGCACCAGATAGGCCGGACTGAGCCGTGGAATGGGTAGATAGGTGTTGTCCACCTGCACCCTCTTTTTCCTGCTCCAAGTCCGAGCATAACCAACTCGGACCCCGAACACGTCTTGTGTTCCGGCCCCGTAAGGGTCCTCTTCTGTGACCCCCAGGTCGTTGGGCCATTGAACCACTTGGTCCAATTCAGGCTCCCAAGAGGGCCACTCACCTCTCTCATCAGGGAAGAGGGTGGATACAACTCTCTCGAGGAGCTGGGGGTCGAGACTATCGGTGACCGGGGGCGTCCACGGCCGCAGCCTGTTTATCACAAGCCGGTACGGGCGCACCCACGGATCCGCATCCAGAGTCTCCATGAGCTCCTTCCACGCTTGGGACTCTGCCTTATTGATGGCGGTTCTGAGGGCCTTGTGTGCCACGCAAAGGTCCCCATGCGCCACCTCCGCTGCTCGGACCGCCTCGTCGTCACCCGGGAGTCGGCGACGGGCGTGGGTGCACCGGTGATTGGCACGGACGCACTCGGCTCTTAGGCCGGCAATCTCGTCCGTCCACCAGTACATCGACCTCCGATTCGGCGGTCCTCGGGAGCGTGGCATTGCGGTATCGCAAATTGCAACCAACGTTTCCCGGAACCACCAAAGTTCTGTTTGGAGGTCACGCGGCTCGGCCGGTGGAGTTGGCCAGGCCGCGATCTAAGCAGCACCGGACAGGAGATGTGGGTCCAGTTTCCTTAGGACCCATTTCTGGGACGGTGGCTTTTATTTCGCCCAACGGCGACCCCGCTGGCGGGCAAGGAGCACGTCGACTCTCATGGTTATGTACTTGTGGTCCGACAGGATTTCCATGTCATCCCTGACACGCCACTCGGACACACTGCGCGCAGCCACCAAAGGGGAGGCGAACGTTACGTCCACAATAGACCCCCCACTTTGCCTAACGCAGGTGTGCTGCAAGCCCTCGTTGACTACAGAGAGCCCGCAGGCCGCCAGCATGTCCTCGAGTGCCATTTCTCTCTGATCGGTCCTGGGAGAGCCCCAAGTGACAGACTTGGAGTTGAAGTCCCCCAGAATCAGAACCGGACAAGCCAAGTGCCGTTTAACGACTAGGTTGAGCTCGTCCAGGTACTCCCGAAACTCTTGGAAGGGCCTTGTGGGCGAAAAGTATCTACCTACGACCACCAGTTCCCCCCACTGCACAGCAAAGAAGCCATTGCCTCTCTCCAACGGAGAGAAAACGGTGGTCCCCCCTTTCGTGCCTCACCTTACATAAACCGCGACCGAGCCGTCTGCGGATCCCGACCACAAAGGGTGATCGGGGACGTTGTATGGCTCGGCCGCAACCGCTACAGCCCCATCCAACTCCGCGAAACTTTGGACCATCAGGTCCTGGGCCCCGCGGGAGTGGTTTAGATTGCACTACAGGAGAAGAGGTGAGGGAGCCATTACGACACCAGTGACTCGTCCACCTCTATCTCCTCTGTCTGGGCTCCACTCGTAGAGGTCTGTGTGGTCCCTTCTGCAGGCTCCGGCGTTGCAATTGGCGCCTGCAAGGCGGGAGTTGCGTCCTTCTCAGGGGTGGGCGCAGGTCCATCCCTAGCGGCTCTCTGTGCCCGTTTGGCTTTTCCCTTAAAAACTGGAGCACAAGCCTGGCTGCCGAGTCGGTGGGCCGACGGCCGGCTGAGATCGGCGCATAGCGGGCATTTAAGGGTTCGTTTGCACGTTGCCACAACGTGTCCCCGCTCTCCACACCGGTAATACCGGCCCCTCCTATCTTCCTCCGGCGCGGTGTACGTGCACGTCGCGATGACGTGACCGCGTTGTAGGCATCTGTGGCACTGAAGAGGCCGTCGCTCCAGCACCTCGACCGGCGCCTTCACCCACCCCACCAGTAGGGATCCTTCGTCCGCGACCTTTTGCGCTGCGGCTGGGATCCACACTGGATCCACGCCGTGAATAGTCGATTGAAGGAAGCGCGAGTTTGGCCAACTTTGATATCAGTCGGCCGACAACCCCTAACGGCTACCACGGCGTCTCTTACTTCCTCCGGCGTGATTGAGTCATCCAGGCCTCTGACCCGCAGTTCGCAGGTTTCAGTTGGCCTGGTGACTCTTACCTGGAGGTTCTCGGCCAAGGCAGACATCTTGGCAAAGAGCCTGTCCGCCTTGACCTCACTATCTTCGCCGGGGATCTCCAATATAAGAGCCCCGGTTAATGCCCGCTTTGGCCGGAGGGCGGAAATTCCAATGCTTGGCAGCTGTATTTGCGCCCTCATCTCCGCGAGCGCCTTTGCGACCACCTCCTTGCTTGCACCAGGGGCGGCGGATAGAACAATTGCTGCCGAGCGAGGGGGTTTGCCCACCTTAAGGGGTGATAGGCGCGTGTCCGGACTTAGCTCCCGAGACAGCGGTCTTACCACCCCTGGCCGAAAGAGGCGGCACAGCCTGTGCCTTCTTCTTCTTTCTCCCTACCACCTGGGACCACGATGTCCCAGGTGGTTTTTCAAGGGATCTTGGAGCGGGGAGCTGGCAAGAGGAGCCGGACCGATCTGGCGCACGGGTGTTGTCCCGGCCAGTCAGGTTTGCAAGTTCTCCTCCGTTTCCTCCGCCTGTCTTCTTTGCTTTTTTGGTTTTTTTCTTCTTTTTCTTCTTCTCCTCCTGAGAAGGGAAAGAAGAATTACCTTTCGGGGGAGCGGGTTTTGCGGGTGGATCGGCACCGCTCCCCTTAGGGCCCATTTTAGCGGGGTCTTTGTTTTAGGGAGGAGGAGGCTGTAAGGCCGTACCACTTCCCTCAGAGTCCAGTGTTGGGCGGAGGAGCCGGAAATGGACTTGCTCCCAAAAGACATTTAACTGGGAGCGTACAACATCCATTAGCCGGCTCTCCATCTGCTTGAAGGTTTTTGGACCCTCTTGGTCACTCGCTGTCTGGGACGGTAGGTCGCGACGTTTGGCGACCATCTCCGAGTACACCCGTTGCGAGGAACTCTGCCTCCGGCCTTCTCCGGGTGACGGAGGGACCGCTTTGCGGGAGTCCCCCGGCACTGGCGACGGGGGAGGCCTCGGTGGAGAGACCTTTGGCCTCTGCTGCAAGGAGGATGGAGCTGAGGGAGAGGAGGGACGCCGGCTTTCCAGCTTCTTCCGTTTCTTTGTCTCCTTCAGCCGATCCATTTTGAGGGACATGAGTTCCTTTCTCATGTCCCTCATTTCTTCATGAAGGGCGTCTACCTTCCCTTGTAGACGTCTTTTTTCCTGGAGGACGCTATCCAGTCGGGCCTGAATAGCGCCCCTGTCCCGCTCCAAAGAGGCCACCTTATCACGCAGGCCGGTGACCTTTGCGCTCAGCTTGTTATTGAGCGTCTCGAGGCGGTGGACTTTTCCCGACGAGTCCATCCGGCCTGGTACAATTGCTACGGCTTTTTCTAAGCCAGTAGCCGCCTTTTTGAACTGGCGGACAAAGGTGCCCTTCATGTTTTTGAAATTCACCGCCAGTGTCCTCACCGCATCCGCCATTTTCGCGGCGTGTTCAATCACCTGCGGCGTCGGCATGTTCCTAGAGACAAGTACCGGCGCTGAGGTGGCATTACTGTCGTCACCCTTCGCCCGATTAAGGGAAGAAGGCCGGCTCGCAGGAGTTGATCTGGTTGACACACGGATTGTATCAGAATCCGCGGCCAACTCCTTTTCTGCCTGGATGCGTAGGGCTCTTTCTTCCTCGTCGTTCAGCTGCTTTTTGGCAGCTGCCAGACCGACAAACTCGCCCGTGGTCGGAAGACGGCCTTGCCCTCTTTTCCTTTTATTATCTCCTTAGATGGTGGCCCTCTCAGCAAAGAGAAGGAAGGGATTTAGTGGTTTTGTCCTCTGAGCTCTAACTTTTTTAAGGGACACAAATTCGACCTCCATGTCTGAATCCGTGTCCGGGAGGGGAGCGTCCGACGGGGGAACCTCGAAGTGTTGATTTGAGAACCCCGGCTGAAGCTCGTGACAAGGCCTGATGTTGTTGGCCTCCAGCCTCCTCTCCTTCCGACTTGTCCGTGCTGGGTAATATTTCGCATGCGCGGTTGTTACGCCCGGCGGCGTCACTTCCCGTCTTCGCCCGTCTTTGACGGGCGAAGAACAGAAGAGTAACTTCCCTCCCTGATTGGTGACTCCGCACCGGTCATCGCAGACGCATTATCCCGTGATGCCCCTGCGGGGCAAGCATCACGGAGCCCGTTATATGATGACGACCCGAAGGTGGCCGGGACAATACCACCCTCGTGCCGGAAACTGACCGTCTGGTCGATCTGCCTCGGTAACTTCTTCTCGTCCTTCTTTGCCATTATCCATATTTGTATAAGGCTAGTTTGATTTCGGTGTGTCCTTTACCTAGGACGGTCCCCGGCCAAAGGTAACGAGCCCATCTTCCCTGGGTTTGGAGTTAGGGTTTTCCTTTCCTTAGTGGCCGGCCCGAAAGCGCCTCTCGGAACTGGACACCTCGGATTTTTAGTCAGGGTTTACTCCCTTAGTTCGATTGCACCGTGGCTGATGAGGTCGGACGACCCCGGATTTGAAGTCAAGGTTTTCTCCCCTATCCCAGTTGCACCGGCAAAAGGTGCTGAGCGAGGCTGGGAACCCCCGGTTTTTATTCGAGGTTTTCTTTCCTCTATTTCCCCTCTTAGTACAGGAGCTCCCCAAAGGCCTGTTCAGCATAGGTGACTCTGCCAGGGACTCTTAAATAAGCCCCCGCTGACATAACCAGTCGGATCTTTGCTCCCCTAAGCCTGGGCACCACGGCAAGGTGGGGGAAAGTCGCCCAGAGTTCTAAGTAACCTTTTTTTTTTTATTTACGCAGGGGAAATGCGTTTACGCACACCCTGACCTAGACTAAGTCTGGGCCAGGGTAGTGTGAAACTTGCCCCGCCAGAGCGCACTCCAGCGGGGAATACCCACTAAAACCCCTGCGGTGTCCACCTTTCACCCTTTGAGGGCTGCCCCGGTACTGCTTTTAGCTTGACCCAATGGAAGCCCGATAGGCATGAAGACTTTCGCCCCCCTATAATCTTAAATGGAGGAGCAAAACTACTTCTCAATCGGGGGGAGGGGGGACACAGCTTTTTACCCGCCGTCTGCGGGCCGAGTGCAATGAGGGGGAAACCCCACTCGGCCTCAAGTCAAACGCCGAAACGGACTTGACCCCATGATAGTAGTATTGACTTCCCTATTGTCTCAAAACGCGAGACAAGAGGGAGGTCCTCCCCCCACACTGCGCTCAGCCACCGCTGAGTTGAGCCCCACCTAGGGCTCAAAACAACGGGGACCGGGCCTTCACCCAACACTGCCTGGTCTCTTGTAATAGAACCAGGCGTCTGGTGCTAAACGCACCAGATATACGGAGGAGCGGCTCCCGGAATCTTTGTGTTGGAGCCGGGAAAAACCGCATCCTCCCTATCCTCGTCAGGGTTTGCTAACGGGCACGGAAGCCCCCCGGCCGATAGCCGAGCACCGGGCTTTACCCATTCGGTGGGAGGACTCCCGGCCCGACTTCTCACAGATTGGACGCCTCTCATCCTCAGTACAACCGGCCGCTCTGTGCCCCGGCCGACCACAGCAACAACAAAGATCACTGCGGTCGACCTGGCTGGGGCACAGAGCCCTGCAGTGCCCAGGCTGGAAATATCTGTAGCACTGCAGGGGCGAGGGCGGAGTGTTCGCACTCTTGCCACCACCCAGCCCACCGGCAATTTCCGTTTAATCGCTTTGGCCGCCGCCTCAGCTGGGCAGCGAACCAAGGCGATTCTACCCACGGGCTGGGAGCGACGCAAGGATACTACCCTAACGCCACTCCCGCCACCAAACTCTGCCACAAACTCTTTGCAGAGGTCGTCCTCCGTGGTGAACTCGTCTAATTCCGAAACTAATATCTCCACGTTTCGGGATGGACGACCCACCGTGACTCCTTCAAGAAGAGCCTCCTTCAACTTGGAGGCGAGGAAGTCCGCCTTGGATTTGCGGTCTTCTCCCCCATCTCCAACAACAAGTGCCCCTCCAGGGTCCGACAGACCCTGGAGACGCCCGCCGACCTTGAGTCCATTTTATTCCTCGCGTCCCGAAGGACTTGAGCATACGACATGCCCTCCCCTTCAAGACGCAAGGTGACCGCTTCCGTACGCGGGAGTACTCCGCGAGGCGGCCGCTGGCTTGACGAGGGTAGGGTCAAAGGAGGGGAAGACTCCCCTCGACCGGTACCAGCGGCCGTCCCCTCATCCTTCGTAGACGCCTTGGTGACCCTTAACGCTTTCTTCTCTTTTTTCTTCTTCTTCTTCTTCTTTCTCTTTTTCTTCTTCTTTTTCTCCTTTTCCTCCGCCTGTGCCCCAACAGGAACAGGCAAAAGAATCGAAGACCTACTAACAGAGGGGGGCCGTCTCGGGAGCCCTCGTTCCAAAAGTTTTTGGAGCTCCCCCGAGACGGTGCACCGCACCACCCTCTCAATCTCCTCCAGCCAGGAGGGAGGAATCTGACTCCCTCCCTGGCTGGAGTGGAGCATGTAGCTCCTCCCGGCCTTGGCATAGAGACGTCGGCCATGACACGCACCGACGTTTTCATGCTTTCGGGAAGCGCGTGAAGCGATCGGGAGGCCTCATTATGGACCTCCTCGATCGCCGCACGCGCCCCCACAACACCTTTCTTAATTTCCTTCAAGTCAGCGAGGCAGGAGGCATTACCCTCATCAAGATCCTCGCTGACCTGGAGGATGGCCTCCGAAATTTGTCGCTCAGAGGCAACCTGCCCCCGAGCGACCCTTTCTACTTCAGTAACCACGTTGGCGACACCCCTCTCAATGTTGTCCATAGTTTCACGGAGAAGGATGAATCGGGCTCGGAGCTCCAGGAGACCTGAGACGATCCTTTTTTGGAGCTCCCTCGGCCTGCCCGCTATTTCCTCCCTGGACATTTTGGAGCGACGACAAAGTCGCTTTCAAAGCTCGTCCAAGGAGTCAGCCACGTGGTCAAAGAGGGGGTCAATGCCCATCGTAACGAGCAATCGGCCACCCCCAGACCCTCTTGAAGAGCCGACTCCAGGCTCTTATCAGCCTTCCTCTTGTCTTTATTCTTCTCAGCTACGGCAATAGCAAATTGTTCAGAAGGACCCGCCGTCAACCCTTCTTTCTGCCCTTCGGTGGATAACGACGCGGCGGGAACAGGGACAGTACTCCCACCGTGCCGGCCCCTGAGTGTCCGATCACTCTGGGGCGGTAAGTCCTTCTTCGTCTTGCTGTCCATCATATTTTTCTACTTATTTGGTTTTACATCGGTGTTTTCCTTCACCTAGATTGGTTGGTAAACAAAACCTAACGAGCCCGATCTGCCCGGGAGTTGGAGTGTTTTTAAGGCGGCACTCACTCGCCTTTGACGTAGATACTTCATCAGGTTTATTGGGGCATTTTATAAGCTACTCCCTTTCCACAGGAGCAACCACCCCATCCTCAGTATCTAACGCTGTTTGTCCGCGACTGCTTCTTCCCCCCGAACGGGTTATTTGCAGCTAATCTCAGTACTTGAGGCCGTTTCTCTATCCGCAACCCAGGGACGCGCTCGGTGGCAGTCAGCTCTGCCCTTGGAAGGCCGGGGCTGTCCCCCCGACCCCCAAACCGAGAGGTCCTAAATAACCTTTTTTTTTTTTTTTTTTTTTTTATACGTGGGAGAAATCCTTTATGGATACCCAGACCCTGAGGGAGGGCGAGGGTTATGCGGGAATATCTCTCTCCACCCGCAAATGAAGGAGGTGTACCCGCTAAAACTCCCACGGTGTGTCTTCCTCGCTCTTAGTAGGAGGGGACCCGGGATTCCATTGTAAGGATGCGCGCGGGTCCCCTCCTGGAGCTGTTAGCTTCTGTGAGGAGGAGAATGATTGAGAACAGGTTTTCGTTCATGTCTCCTCCTCAAGCGTTGATCGCTCCAATCTTTAACTTGATGTCACCACGGGACACACACCGTGATGACACCCCGTCTTTTGGGCCCCGTCACGGCCCGGCGGCGGCTGCTAAATAAACAAATAAAAACCACATAACCGTGGTGGACGGTACCACCACGGGAATATCAGCCGCCGCCCGCTCGTTCACGCGTCCTAGACGCTGCCCCGGGATCGGTGGGCTAACAAGAGGCCCGGCTCCTTTCAACGCCCACCGTCCCGCAATGTACAATTGAGTCTCCCCTATTTTCCTCACAGAGAGAAAGGGAAGACTCATTGTCAAGTGGGGGGCATGCCTCGACCCCTAGGACGTACGCGGGAAGCGGGGGCCCCGCCATCCGCTCGCGCACGTCTTCGCGGTCTCCCCAGAGGGAGAGGTAGCCTCTCCCTCTCTCGTTCGGCTGCCTCCGTCTGCTCCATCACCGCGGAGCAGAAGGAGACAACCGCTCCCCACTCGTCTCTCTCCCTGGAGGCCAACGCCCGTAACAGGCCCTCCAGAGAGAGGTCGTCTCCTATTTTGGCGACCAGCTCTCGGCGCTCCGGAGCCCACCGTGGACACTCTTCCACGGTGTGCTCCACCGAGTCGCTGGCCGCCCCGCACGCGTGACATTGCGTCGTTGATTCGCGTCCGATGCGACACAGGTACTCACCGAAGCAGTCATGCCCGGTAAGCACCTGCGTCACACGGTAAGTGAGGCGTCCGACCCCGTTGTCCAACCACACTCGTAAGTGGGGTTGGACGACCCGGACGACTTCCTGAGCGTCCGCACGTGGTTCGCTCAGGAGCTGCTCCCAACCAAGGAGCAGTTGTCGCCGGGCTTGGCGCTCCGACCTGGCGAGGGCCTGCTGCAGAGCATCCCCCGCAAGTCCTTCCCGCTGGAGTTCGACCCGGCGAGAATATCTCGCCGAGTACATGCCAGCGAGGAGGGCAAGGAGAGGCATCCCCGCCAGTACGCCCGCCGTCTTTCTCGCCACCGTACGGAAGCCTCATATCACGCGAAGGGCTACTACTTGTTGGGAGGCGCGGAGCGATGCGAACTTACTCCGCGCTCCTGCCTTCGCGGCGGCTTCCGCCCACAACGGTGCCCCATACAGAACCACCAAGTGGACCACGTTGGCGTAAAGACGGCGAGCTTTATGCTTTGGTCCCCCAAGGTTCGGCTGAACACGCGATAGGGCGTTGGCGACATTCCGAACCCGGGGGGCCAGGCGAGCAAAGTGCTCGTCAAAGCGCCACTTCGGGTCGAGGTGAAGACTGAGGTACTTAATAGTCGTACCTACCTCGACCGTCCTAAATAACCTAATCGAATCTAACGTAACCCCTAACCTATAGTGATAACGTTGTCACTGAAGTTTTCCCTCGAGCATACATTGAACATTTATTTGTTTACGTGTATATATGCAACTCACACGCGCCGAAAAGCGTGTAAAGTCAAATGTTAAGTATGTTATTTTTGGAGAAAAAACAGCGAAATTTACTGTTATAGTAGTTTTCTTGAGCTTGGTCATAAATAAAGACATGCGTGTTATATTGTCCCTATTTGTATTATTTGCTTATATATTCAAAATTATCACCTTTTTACTAATAAACAATTACTTACTAACATTTATTAATTATTTACTGTAATACTTATACAAAATTGTCCTTTACAAATTGTTTTTTATTATGTGATTGAAGTTGTTACTGCGTTGTGACAAGCACCTTACCTACTAACGTGTCAATAAACTTGCACTCGATCTGTTTGATAGCGACACGAGCGTCTTATTTTTCATATTTTTATGAGTATTTAGTGATCAAATATTATTTGTACTACATATCAAACTGTAGCTCCTTAATTTGCCAAACACAATAAATATTCAAACTAATAAAGAAGAATAAGATTCTTTGGGCCTCTAAAATCTATAAGAATCACGAATGAATTAAATTTAAATCGGGTTTTTTGGGCCATTTTGCAAGATTTTATGCAGAGAATGTGCTTGAATATATATGTATACATGCATACACATATATCTGACAAAATAATTTTTTCCTTCATGTAGGATGCTGGATTTGCATCACATATATATGAAGAACCCCGTATACCCCCCTAATTAATTTTAAAATAGTGCGAAAAAAACTTCTCAGCCAGAACTCGAACCTGGAATCTCTGGCTTTCCGGGCCGTTGCCTTCTCTGTTAGGCCACCGAGGCACTTGGAGCTTGTCTCGCAATACTCAGCACATCTATTAAATTGTGAATATGATAATAACGCCGTCTCCCACCAGCGTAAATTTCAAACTAATAAAGAAGAATAAGATTCTTTGGGCCTCTAAAATCTATAAGAATCACGAATGAATTAAACTCAAATCGGATTTTTTGGGCCATTTTGCAAGATCTCCGGCTTTCCGGGGCGTTATTATCGGATTCACAATTTGATAGATGTGCTGAGTATTGCGAGACAAGCTCCAAGTGCCTCGGTGTCCTAACAGGGAAGGCAACGGAGTTCTTTTCGCAATATTTTAAAATTAATTAGGGGGGTATACGGGGTTCTTCATAAATATGTGATGCAAATCCAGCATTCTACATGAAGGAAAAAATTATTTCGTCAGATATATGTGTATGCATGTATACATATATATTCAAGCACATTCTCTGCATAACATCTTGCAAAATGGCCCAAAAAACAATAAATATTCTTTCTAAAGATGAATTACTTAAAACTTCTGATTAATATAATAAAAGTTCGCAAGTGGTCACAAATAGGGTCATGGTCATAAATAAAGACATTTACTTTAATACATCTAGCGTACGCCGATATATAATGACCTATTCTATTTAAAAACCTTGTTTTTTTGCCTATTTATTTTAACATATAATCGCAATGAGCTTTAAACCGCAGTTTATTATCAAGAACTATACCTAGATATTTCATCAATTTTACACGCTCTATCTCAATACCATCCAACTATATTTCAGTGTAATATTACCTTTCAATACTTTTTTTATACTTCTAATTATCATGTATTTTGTTTTACTCGCGTTTATTTTTAACTTATTTACATTCATTTATCGTTCAACTACATTGAATGCTGTATTCATTTTCCTCTCTAGATCTGCGCTACTTTCTCCAGTTACATATATTAATGTGTCATCAGCGAACATTTTTATATTGCATCCTTTTGGACATATTTTGATTATATCATTTATGTACACTATAAACAACAGAGGTCCTAGTACTAATCTTTGTGACACTCCATATTCTGTTGTCACTAAGTTAGACCACCTATGATTAATTCATACCTGTTGTTTTCTATTATTTAGACATGACTTGAACCATTCAAAGACTATTCCTCTAATATTGATACAGCTTTCCTAATAATCTGTCCCTTTGTGTTGTTTCGAACGCTCTTTTAAGATCCATGAAAATTACTCTTACTAATTTTCTTTTACTTATTACAAATTTCTACTTATCAATGACAGTTTGAATTGCTGTTTCACACGACTACTGTTATCTAAATCCCGACTGATGTTCTGTTATAATAGCATTAGTTTTTAAGTACATTTCAAGATGTTCTTTAACTACTAATTGTAACACCTTCTCAAATATTGATAACAGAGAAAGAGAGAGAAAGAATGAGAGAGACTAAGAGAAAATGAGAGGGAGTAGAAGACAGTGAGAAAGAATGCGAGAGAGCGTGAGAAAGAGTGAGAGAAAGTGGGAAAGAGAGCGTGAGAGAGAGTGAAAGAGTGAAAGAGAAAATGAGAGTGAGTGAGAGAGAGAGAGAGGGAGAGGGATAGATAGATAGATAAATAGTTGCTTTATTTTTTACGCGCTCCGGGAAAAATTTCCCCGTAAGCGCAATATAACAATTTAACAATTCTGTAAATAACAATAATTAATAAATGGATCTTCTTGAAGGAAAAAATAAAAAGTGAGTAACTTAAATACAAAATAATAATAAAAATAAAAATAAAATATAAATAATCAGTAAAACAAAATAAGAGTTACAAAAACAAAAGAAAGGAATACATGCAAATAAAAATTTAACGCAATTTGAACAAATTATTCATTGCCAACTAAAAGCAACTCATGTAATTTCTTTCTGAATTCAAAGAAAGGTAAATTACGAATGTCCACTGGAATACTATTCCATAGATCTACTGAGACACATTTGAAAGACCGTCTGAAAAGTTCAGTGCGGCATAGAGAGAGAATGAGGTTATTCTCCTCAGCGAGTCCCACGCTGCACAACTGAGTGTCTAAATTCATATTTATTATATAATATTTTAGGTCGCTGTGATTCAAAAAATTTGTAAAGCAGACAGCCGATGCAGTACATCTTCCGAGATTTTATTTTGAGCCATTTTAATTTTTCATATGACGGTGTGACATGCTCAAACCATTTAATTTGGAATATGAATCTAATATATCTATTGTATGCTCTTTGCAGTCGTAGATTATCCTCTTCAGTTATATCCGTCATAAGTGTACAGCAGTAATCCAGAAATGGAGAGACGTGACTAATCTTGCACGAAGTGCAGGCGAGAAAAGATGTTTGTATATCTTTAACCGATGCAGCGAAGCATTTATGCTCGAGATGATTTTAGGTACATGAATGTCCCATGATAGCGCGTCGGACAAGGTTACACCTAGATATGTGGCAAATCTCTTGTAGGGAATATTAACATTTATGACTGTAATTTGCGACATAGAAGGAAGATCAATACCTCAATGAATCTTGCTGTTCCAATAATCATTACTGTTGTTTTATCTTCATTTAACCTTAATCCATTCAGAGATGTCCAGCTTACAACATTTCGGATATCAGCATTACCTATGGATATCGCATCAGTTAGGACTGCAGGTTCAGAGTGAAGATAAATCAATAAGTCATCCGCATAAAGATTATATTTACAATGAGATAGAGTTTTGCCGAAGTCCGTGATGTATATGATGTATAACAAAGAACCAAGAACTGAGCCTTGAGGAACTCTTTTTGAAATGGGCTGTTTAGAAGAAAATAAGCCTGATATAGGATCACGGACAGCCTGAGTTCTTCCAAAAAGATAGGAGCAGATCCATCTCAATGTAGAATTGGAGAAATTCATAATACTCAGTTTTTTAATTAAGAGTGGATAGATAACATTATCGAATGCCTTTGAAAAATCAAAGAATACAGCTACAGTAACTTTGCTAGAATCAGCGGCTTGTTTTATATCGTCTAGTACTCGAATAAGCGCAGTTTGCGTGGAGTAACCACTTCTGTAAGCATTTTGAAAAGGATCCAGTAGATTCTTAGATTCCAAGAAGTTAGAAATCTGCACAACAACAATGTGCTCAAGCATCTTAGAAAGAACACAGATGATTGAGATTGGCCTGAAATCTTTCAATTCCAAAGGACACTTAGTTTTCGGAATAGGACAAACTATTGCTGACTTCCATGCTGTAGGAAAGACTCCATTTGTTAGATTCCAGTTGAAAATGTGAGTGATTATCGGGAGAATACGCGGCAAAGCTAGTCCGAGCAGCTCAAGAGAAATGCCATCATCACCAGCAGATTTAGACTTGATACGAGAAAAGGCATCTTTCACGTCGCAGTTCTCAATGTGAGACCAATAAAACTTGAAGTCATCATAAGCTAATTCACCCAGATAGATCTCATTGTTATTTCCAGTTTCATTTACAGATGTTTGCGCCAAGAAGAAACTATTTAGTTTGTCTACCGTAAAAGGTATATTTTTGTTATTATTTTTCATTTTTACTAGACCTGACTGTCTTAGTTTCGACCAGGTTTCAATAGGTTTCTTTAGATTTGAAAAAACTTTTAGATAATAATCTTGCTTGGCTTTTCTAACCATGGCTTGCACTGCGTTCCTCATAATCTTGTAAGAGTTATAGTTGTCGTAGGTTCTGTATCGCCTCTATTTTCTTCGATGTCTATCTCTATCAGCCATACACGCCCTTATAGATGGAATAATCCAAGGTGCAGGCAGACGTTTTGGATGAATTTCTTTAAACGGAGCATGTTTGTCAAAGCATTTCGATAAAAAATTATATAAGAGTGTCACTTTTTCTTCAATATTATTTTGTTGTGTCAATTCATTCCAATCGCCGATAGCTCATCGTGAAAGGTATTAATGTCGAAATTACTGAAATCTCTAACAATAATAGTTTTAGAGCAACATCGTTTAACATAAATGTTATATGTAATGTCTATTAGATCATGAAATGAGAAAAAATTTACGCTTTGCTGGTTATAAGAAATTAATTTTTCGCAGTCATCAACTATACATAAATCTAATAGAGTAAAAGACGTGGCTGTATGATGAGTTGATCCGTACGGTACAAGGTACATAGAAGATGTGGCAGCAAAGTTCCGAATTACATTAAAATCATATGTATAATTATTAAAATCGGCATTAGAATCTCCAAATACTATATTGTGCCTGTAATTAACAGAGATGTCAAGAAATAGACTGAAGAATTCAGACAGATAACCACAGTGAGGCGGTCTGTAAACAACAGCTAATAAAAACTTGTCACGTATGGTCAAAATTTCAGCAAATATGAATTCAGGCTTTCGACAATAATTTCCATCAGAAGTTTTAATTATCTTTGCTTGTAATGAATTTATTAGGTAAAAAGCAACTCCTCCGCCCAGTTTGCCAATTCTGTTGCATCTAAATAATTGATATCCCGGTAGATCAACCATGTGGTCAGGACTTGTGGGCTTTAGCCATGTCTCTGATATGCAGATGATATGATATCGAGTGTTGGCAAAAAACAGCCTAAATTCATCTAAATGTGCCATCAAGGATTGACTATTAACGTGACACGCACGAACAGGCATCCACTCAGTTGAAAAGTCCATAATTTGTATTATTTATTTTCTCCTGCAATCTCTTCATTAAAATAGGACAGTACTTGCTATCAAAAGCTGAGTGGGAGCATTCCTTTTGTAACCATCTTCTACAATTTCCACATGCAGCGACGCAACTCCTCTTCGAGCAGTCCTTCATCTCGTGATTCTCAGCACAGTGGCCGCACAGTGGTGAGCCTCGGCAATTTTTAGCTAGATGGCTAAATGCTAAACATTTGTAGCATTGCAAAACACGTACGTAGTCATCAAAGGTACACGCAGAGTAATTGACATAAATATGAGGCTCCTGTCGCAGCAAAGCTTTTATCTCAGGTGTAACTTTGACAATGCAACTTGTGCTATTACGTTTATCCTTAGGTAGAAATATATACAGTACATTAACATTGGGCGTATTAATCATGCTCAAATTTAAGGCAATAATCTCAGACCTAATCTGATCTTTAGTAAGACCAACTGGTATTCCACAAACAATGAGACGAGAATTGACCTTAGAGATCTGCTCTACTTTTAGCCCAGCCTTGGCTAACTCACTTGAGTCCTTGATTTTAAGTAGATCAACGGCATTGGCTGCTATTCGTACACCGTTGTTACGCGTAGACGTCATTTTATTGACTTTAAGATTAAAGTCAGCCGGCTTAATTATTTTTTGAAAGGCCTTTTTTGTGTCCTCGGAAGTAGAGTACCTGCTAGAAGAATCTTTAGGCAGAATTAAAATACTGGTCGATTTTTTAACTGCAACAGTCGGACCGCGAGCGACACGCACTGTAGCGTCGTTAGATTTAACCGCCAATGCGTACGAGCAAGCAGGAGTGGTACTCCCGTCGGTCATTAGTCCGGCAGATCTATGCTGTAAGGTATCTGCACGCACTTTAGATACAGCTTCCGTAATCATTTCTTCGACAGTTTCTATTGTAACCGAGGCTGAGCTTTTCTCCTTTTCCAATAAAGTCAGGTATGCGACAGAAAACTCAGAGAAAGCTTCTCTGCAAGCTCTAAAAGCAGACTCAATCTGAGACCTTCTGTCAAGCGAATCCTTGCCAGTAAGAAGCAACTTTGAAACGGTATCAGAATGTTCAATAATTGATATTTTTAACGCATTAACTCTCGACGCATTCATAAAAACACCAGTGGACATACCGCAAGTACCTGAGTCAGAAAGCAGCGCTGAAGAAGAGCGTTGCCTCGTGAGGCAACCGCTTGGTTGTTTATCTCCTTTGTTTGTGTACATGACATGCGAGTTATCACTTAAGCCAGAAGACGGAGAGGGGCTATCCCGCACAGACATCTCGAGGCCGTGATTGGAAAATCCGCCCCCACCAGTAGTACACGGAGTGAGGGAAGTGACGGCAGGCTCAGGTAACGGTCGGAAAAATCCACTAAAGACCAAAAAAATAAAAATCGCAGAGAAGATGCACCAAGAAGTCCAGAAACGTGACCAGGAACGATCGACAGTCAAGCAAAAGGCTTTAGTCGTTAAGGCTGAAAACATCAGGGCCCCAAAGAGCAATAGGCGGCAGTAAAATGATCGAAAAGACGGAGCTCAAAAATACACGTCTAGATATACTCACTTTACGAACGAGAGGAGGGAGAGAGAGAGAGAGAAAACGCGTGCATTTATTTAACGCCTGGGACACATCCCCTCAGGCGCGCTACAAAGATACAGAACTATGTACAGTTGTATATGTGCTTATAAATAAATTACTAATACAATGATATTAACAAAAATACAACAAAAATAAAAATAAAATAACAGTAGATAACAACAGTAATAGTGCAAAAACAAAGATAAACATAGATAAGTGATAAAATGTAACATTAATAAAAAAGATGCTGGTATTTTGAGGTGTGTCCAAATATGGAACCAAACTAGAGCCGCAACATCAGCAGTTTTAATTTAGATAATCAAAAGATACTTATAAAAGCTGTTTTTAAATTCGTTAATAGAACGTGCATTGCGTATGGCAGGTGGTATGTCATTTCATAGCTTTGATGCACTGTATTTAAAAAAATGTCTAAAAAGCTTGGTTCTGCAAGAAGGCAAGGAGAGTAGATCCTTAGCTGCTCTAGTGTTTCTATTAGATTTAGTAGTTCAATATGTAAAACCATTATATATTATTTCAAGCTGATGACTTTTAATGATATTAAACACCAGACATCCCACGAAGTGGGATTTTCTTCTATCTTCTGCTTTGAGCCAGTGCAGTTTTTTGTAGAATGAGGTTAGATGCATGTCTTTTCTTATGTTGAATGCAACTCTAAAACAGAATTAATTGCCCTGCATAATTTTAAGTTAAGCTCATCCGTAATGTCAGTAAACGCCACACACCAAGAATCCAGATATGGGAAAACAAGTGAAGTAATAAGAATTACATTAATAACATTGTTTAAAAAAATATTTTTATACATTTATAAAAACATTTTTGTAAAAATTAATTTGTTTTTAAGTATGTTACTATAGTTAAATAGTAAACATTGTTAATGAAACTTTTGTATAAAACATTTTTTGATATCTTCTATAATTTTTGAGATAAATTAAAAAAAGTAAAAAATCGGTATATGTATAAGAAGTGACTTCATTCCTTAAAACCGTTTTTGGGCCGCAACGGAATTTGTCAACATTTATCTATTAATCTACTCTACATGTGTGCAAAGTTTCATCAAAATCAGAATTTTCTATTTCACGAGGTTCTTTGTTAGTATGTATTTTACTGACAGTGTTAGTTACTTTTTATCCCAAAACAAAATACTGGAGATGTGAATTCCTAAATATTTAACACTGGAAGAAAAAAAAAGGTATATCAGCTTCGCAGAGTTTAATGGTGAGCAAACTGTCAATGTCAATTGAGTTAATATATCGCGCTGGGGTGATACTCTATTGACCACAGTACGATTCGACACCGCTCGATTCGACACAGATTTATTCGACAC
>NW_018020930.1:2106-8540 GCF_002006095.1 Pseudomyrmex gracilis | reverse complement strand
GGTGTCGAATAATTTCGTGTCGAATCGTACGGTGTCGAATAATCTGGTGTCGAATCGTACGGTGTCGAATAAATCTGTGTCGAATCGATCGGTGTCGAATCGTACTGTGGTCAAACGGAACACGCCCGTATAGGCGTAATCAAAGTAGAATTCCAGATTTTAGGAACACTGCTATGCATAAGCGAGTAATTAAAAAAGTCTTCAAATAGCGGTATTAGCTAATGGCAGCACCATTTTAATTATTTTTATAGAGATACCGACTGAACCTGTGGCCATGTAGATTTAATTGTGGCAAAAATTTTATTAATTGTTGTTGATAATATGTATTTGAAAAATAAATTATTGTCACTGAAAGTTTCTTCAGAAAGACGGCCATGTGCCAACTTATCCGGTACAACTGCATTACTTGCAAAAAATTTATTTAGGTCTGTAGCAGTGCAGACTAGAGGTTTAACATTTTTTGTTTTAATAAAAAATGTTAAACCTCTAAGATGCCTTAATCTGCTCCATATTATAGTAGGATCGTCTCGCATGTTAAAAATCGACAAGTATTAAGTTTTTTAGGCCTTTCTAACAATGTTCTGGACATTATTTCTCATAATTTTATAGTTTTTGTAGTTGGCATTATTTTTGCTTCTGCGCCAGACTTTTCTAAGCTTATCTCTTTCTCGCATGACATTCTTAATCTCTGCAGTTAACCATGGTGCTGGCAGATTTCTATACTAAATCCTTTGCAGAGGTGCATGTTTATTTAAATATTTCATCAAAGTGTTGTTAAGAGTGTCCACTTTATTCTCTATATTAGTTGATGTTAGTAGATCCGTCCAATTATGACTACTGGTATCTGATACAAAACCTTGCATACTGAACTTATCAAAATTTCTACATATTATTGTCCTGAGAGTGCGACGTTTGATGCTTATGTTGTACGTTATTTCGATCAAGTCATGTGCTAATAAGAAAAGAACACCTATGTTTGTAAAATGTTTGAGCTTATAGATACGTTATCCATAATGCACAGATATATAAAGGTCTAGAATTGTTTAGGTAATGCGTTGCTCCAAATGGCACAAGATACATGTTAGAAGATGGTATAAAACTTAACACCTGTATGCTATCATATGTGTTAGTATTCCTGTCCGCGTTAAAATCACTAAAGACTATGAATGACGGAAACCCACATGCAAATCTAAGAAAATATTTTGGAACTCTTGTAAATAACCGCTGTTAAGAGATCGATAGACTACTAAAAAATCAGATGCATTGCCAGTGCCAATCCGAGCTATTATAAATTCTGATTTACGAGAGTACCCATCAGCAGTTAAATCTCGCAGTACTTCGTAGACCATGGAATCCCGAACATAAATTTCAATCCCACTGCCTCGTCGCTCTGTTCTATCACATCTAAGAATTGTGTAATCCGGAAGTTCTAGTATGTTGTCTAATATTTCTGGCCTAAGCCAGGTTTCCGATAAGCAAATTATGTGATATTTAGAGTCAACAAAGAAGTCTCTGAATTCATTGTAGTGTGCAACCAGAGATTGACATTTAACGTAACAGATGCTTAAGTCTTCATATTCATTATTTGTATTATTCATAATTAAGATTCGAAATTCTTTCTCTTATTTTGTACACAGTATGAGAAATTTCTTTGTGTCGAATGCAGAGTCCATATCATTAACTGTCACATTTTTCGCATTACGATTACAGTTGCAACATTTTGGAGGCAGCTCTCCATTATTACATTCTCTCATTTCATGCGGACCAAAACAGTATCCGTAGATGGCGGATAATTTACAGTTGTTGGCAATGTGACCAAAAGCAAAACATTTTTAACATTGTACTACTCTAATATCCGCAAAGTAGCAAGCTGAATATCTAAGATATATTCTTTCATTTCTGAGTAATTTTTTCCTTATCACTGGTGTTACTTCTAATACACAACTAGTGTACTTCTTTTTGTTTTTAGGCTGATAGACGAAAACCACTTTCAAGTCCGCACCCTGATCTCCGGTAAGATTCTACACAATCAATTCTTCTTTTAATTCTTTGTATGTCATTCCTGCTGAAATCCCGTGATGAGACGCGGATTTAGCTTTACGCTCTGAACCACTCTCAGACCTTCTTTAGCAAGAGCAGGATGTGCTTTTATTTTGTTAATGTTTGGTGAGACTGCCTCAATTTTGATACTGTTGCTGTGTGTGTTAGTCACTTTTTTAATCTTTAGGGCACATTCTAAAGGCTTCAACACTCTACAAACTGCCTTTCTTGTTGCCTGTGATAAATTATATTTTGCCAGGTTGTTTTCGTCTGGCATAATCGTGAAGGCAGTGGTGGTCGGAACGTCAAAGACTGGACCATGAGAAATTTGTAGTTTAGGCTGATTTTGTGATGCAACGGATGCGTATGTCTTAATTGTAGGCATGGAAGCATTGCTAACTCTCTGTGTATCCAATGCATTCCTTCTCGCATTTGATTCTTTATAAAATCATAGATAGTTATTTTGTTTTTTTTTCTCAGTTTTTCTGTCCTCCGCCGTATCCGATATCAATTTTTCTTCTAGTAGACAAGTGAGAGTTGTTGCAACTTCCAAAAATGCTTCCTTGCAATATCTAAATGCTGATTGAAGTTGTGTTTTCTTGTCAATAGTTTCTTTACTGGCAATTATTATTTTTAGAGCATTATCATGATGGATATTTAAAGACGCTCTTAAGACATTAATTCTATTAATACTTATGTAATCGCTCCCATTTAAGTCCACATCGGACACAACTGAAGTACCAGATAACGTAGATGATGTAGATGTTTCCCTTTCCGATATGGCTCTGTTTACGCCACTTCCAAGGCCACCGCAATCTTTGCCTCTACTGTTTGCCACAGCATTTCCCTTCTTTATGTTAACGATACATGCGTGTCAACAACAAGTCAAAACGAAACGTTAAGGCAAATAAAAACCTCAGAAAATGGTTCAAATTTCACAGGATCACCAGGGAATTGAGCCAGAAGATGACAGGAGAGCAAGCAAATAGCTTAAAAATAAGCTTCTCCTAAAAAACAAAGACCCCGAAGGGCAAAAAACGGCAGAAATTGACTCAATACTCAGAGCACGAAAGAGACATGTCTGTTAGTATACTCACGTGAGAAAAAAAGAGAGAGAGAGTGAAAATGAGAGTGAGAGAGAGTGGGAGAAAATTTGAGAGAGTGAAAGAGAGTGAAAGAGAGAGATAAAGAGAGTGAGAAGTAGAGAAAGCAAAAGAGAGAAAGAGAGAAAAAGCTAGAGTGCAAGAGAAAGAATTAAAAAAGAACGATCCTTAAAAGACAAAAATCACCATGAGAAACATAAGTAAGTAGTAATACAAATACAATTATATTAAATAATATGATGATCTTAATTTCTTTTAATAATTCAGAAAAATAAAGGTATGATCTATATGATTTATTAAATCTTAACCTTCTTTATTGGTGTACAACATATACCAATTTAGGTAAAACGTTTAAAGGCAGTAGGATGATATTTAAAACAGAAGTAACATTAACAAAAGAAATAGTTATCATTCATTTTCTATTATTTTTACTAGAAAATGGGAGAGTAAAACTAGCAAACAACTTTAATCTACGTGCTGTACCAACTAAAGTGGTAGATGGACAGCTGTATAAAGTAATGAATGCCATATTTAATAATGGATTGTGTATTATACAATATATGTAAAGATAGAAAATTGAGCTGGCCCAAAATATATTGATGGTATGCAAAGTAGAAAACACTACTGGCCGAAAGGTGCTATAAATGTTTACATTCTTTTCGTGGAAAAAAAGAAATAAATATTTTACTAAAATATTTTCCTGTTGTTAAAAATTAAAAAAAAAGAGAATAGAAAAAAAGATAAATTTCGAGATGACCGTATATCTTACAAACTGTGTGATATCTCACAAAACGTACTTTTTTAAAAAAAGGAAAAAAGGCGCCAGATAAACGCCAAACAAACAAACCAATAACAAGGATATCTTTCTCTACAAAACCTGGTTTGCAAAAGAAGTGATATCAAAAAGTAGCACCAAGTACACTTGTGTACATTTTACTTAAAAACATTACATTAAAACTAGAAAGTATAAAATCATTGTATTAATAGTTAGACTTTTGTGAAAAGTCAAAACATAAAAAGTATTTAAAGTAAAAAACCTTGGCGTGGCTGCATCAAAAACAGCAACCGTGTTTTATCTGTGCGCGCGCGAGCTATTTTTAATTTATTTTATGTCACTCAGTAAACAATTTGTTTGCAATTTGTCGGCAAATTGTCAGCAATTTTAAGCAAAAATACACAGCAAATTGGCATTAACTGTATCCGTATTAGGCTTCGACTTTGTTGCCAACGCTTGTCGACAAAAAGTAACAGCAAACTGCTAGCAAAAACCGAGCAAAGCTTGACAACATAATCTGAGACCAAATTGACGCCAAATATGAAGCAAGATCTGCGCAACACAATTTGATAGCAAAATAGTAGTTAAACAGGGCCGGTTCTAACTCAAGGTTTTACGGAAGGCGCGGGGCGTGACGTCACAGGAGAAGGAGTAATGACGTCACGCGGGGGGCGTGGCATTGCAAAATATGACGTCACGCGGCGTCAGGAAGTGACATCACGCGGAGGGCTCTTTATGGCAACTTTACACGCGCACCAGAAGCGACTTCACACGCGGTGCAATATGGCGGCGGCAATATGGCAGTTCGACAATATGGCAATTCCAAGGTATGTACTTACTGCAGTAATATGCATGATATATATTTTTAACGTTGTGTAACAATATGGCGACTCCAAGACATACACGTTTTTTCTATAACATATAAAAAAAACAGCAACTACGTATTGTTGCACATGTCTTTTGGCATGTGCCGCGGTATGTAACATTATACGCAGTGCGCGTAAAGTTGCAGAGTTGCAGTTTTTTTAGCGAGATTGTGCAATATAATAATAATAATAATAACGTGTGAGCGGGTGGACTAGTAAAGTTTCTTATATGTCACCTAGATCTATACGATCTTCTGTGATTTCCGCTAGTTTCTTATCGGCCAATCTGCTACAGCCCGGCATTTTCTGCCAGGCTTGGCAGGTGGCCGATCTTAATATTTTTCAGGTCCTCGGGCTCCGCAAACGTGCAGCCCAAGGATCTGAACCTTTTAAGCACTACGGATGGACAGCGACACAGTATATGCTCGCTGTCCTCCTTTCCTTCACCGCATAACCTGCAGTTTGTTTTGTCGGCCAATCCCATGTTGTAAAAATGTGCCTTAAAAGCCCAGTGAGAAGACCGATACTTAATCTTAGTCTATTTCTATACATAGCCACCAGTTTCTTAGCCCTGCTTGACGATGGCTGGCTCATTAGAAGTTTGGCCTGGCGACAGTTTTTCAGTTTCTTTCAGGAGTCCTACTGATCTTGCTTCAGCCAATACTTGATGCAATTTTTCCCCACGGCAAAGGGAACGCCGACTATCCGGCCATCTGGTTCCTCTAAGATGACTAGCGGATACTTTCGTGGCCGGGTACCCAGACTAGTGTGATCTTATTATGATCTCCCAGTCTGTTCAGAGCTTACATACAGGCGAACCACTGACGATTCAGTGGTGGTCTTAGCAAGCGCTTCTATAGCGGCTTTACTATCTGTGTAGATATGGATCCTCCTGCTCATCGTCTCTTTTGAGAGCAGGAGTTTTGCACATTCCAGGATAGCCAAGACTTCCGTTTGGAAGACCGTGGCTAACTTACCCAGAAAGAAAAACTTTCTGTGATTGTTTCCTGGACCACATATATCTGCTCCAAAATGGTCGTTTACTCCAGATTTATTGGTGAACCACGCATCTACGTTTGGTTGGATCTGTAAGTTTTTATTACTCTATTTAGCCCTAGTGGACAGGTTTATAGAAAACGCCTTGTTTACTTAGTATATTCTGGGTATTCTGTCTTGCTTCAGTGTGAAGGGAGATTTGTGGAGAAACCCGAGCTTGGTATGACCTATCCCGAATTGTCTCTACTCCCCTTGACACTTTAGTTTATATGCTGTGAGTCTGGCGGCGCTGACTATTTGTTGGTTTAAAGGGGGAATACAGAGTGCTACTTCCAGCGTCTCTGTTGGTGTTGTACTCATAATCCCTGCCGCAGCCCTTAGGTAGTTGCCAACCCTGTAGGCTTTTTAGCAGGTTCCTTGCCTCTGTCTTTTCTACTTTGGGCCACCAAACCACAGCATATGTTAGTCTCGGTAACAATACCGATTCGTATATCCATAGGGCACCATTCAGTCGGGTGATACTCTATTGACCACAGTACGATTCGACACCGCTCGATTCGACACAGATTTATTGGACACCAAATTATTCGACACCGTACGATTCGACACCAGATTATTCGACACCGTACGATTCGACACGAAATTATTCGACAC
>NW_018020930.1:0-1678 GCF_002006095.1 Pseudomyrmex gracilis | reverse complement strand
AATAATTTGGTGTCGAATAAATCTGTGTCGAATCGATCGGGGTCGAATCGTACTGTGGTCAAACGGAACACGCCCCATTCAGTCTAATGCCCCAGGACTTTTCCATTACTCTTTTACACGCCCCAAAAAAAAGGCGTAACATTTAAATCTCTTTATTCCGAGATGTGTCCTTCAGCTTAGTTTGATGTCTAGGCAGACTCCCAGTTAATTTATCAAGAGGCACGGTAGTGCCTCGCGCCAAGTTCACGCGCAACGAAGTGGCGCTCGACCTGCGCGAGCACACTGTGCCTCTTATACGCGAGATTGTATGCAATGAGAAGTGGGGAGATTTTTTCAAAGCAATTGTTTAATTACGGCTGAACTGATCACTTTCGTTTTGGTCTCAATCGCTGTAGAACAAAAAATTAAAAAAAAAGTATTCTTGAGTTGTTTTGGTTCGTGGCTTCTAAACGGAGATATATGGATATAATCGAAAATGTGTGTGAAATTTACGATGTTCGGACGTCGTCTCCGGACTAAGGAATGTGCCAGGAATGTGTGCAGTTTCTTAGTGCTTGTAAGAGATGGCGGTATGAGCGCGTTGAACGTTTGATGAAAGAGAGAGAGAGAGAGAGAGAGAGAGAAAGAGAGAGAGAGAGAGAGAGAGAGAGAGAAAGAAATAGAGAGAGAAAGATAGAGAGAGAGAGAGAAAGAGAGAAAGAGAGAAAGAGAGAGAGAGAGTAAACGAGCAAGTGAGTGAGTGATGAATAAATGAGTGAGCGAGCGATCAAATGAGCGAATGAGCGAATGAGTGAAAGAAAGAGAGAAAGAGAGAGAGATACATGAAACCAGGGACTTATACCAGTATGCAAAATATCGGTATTTTACCGATATTTTTGGGTAATACTATGAAAACCCTTATGCAAACCGAAATGCAGAAATACCGGTATGACGTCATAGCGGTATACAATAATACCGGTATACTTACCCATATTTACCTATATTTACCGAAAATTTTTTCTTAAATTTTTTAAAGTAATATCTTAAAACTATAAGTGTTGTCATTATGTTGATAACACTTTTTAATAATATAATGTTTTTAAAAAACTGCCGCACAGAAACTTAATATTATTTAAATTATTATTATTTTTTTATATAATTAAGAACAGTAACAATAATTAATAGAATTAAGAATAGTAACAAAATACACATAGACATATTTATCAATATCCAAATATGTTAAAAATTTCGTTTTACATTAGTCATACTACGTAATAAAAGATAGCATGAATAAACAGCTGCTCCAATTGGTTTATAAAAAAAAGCGTCTTTATATTTTGTCGGTCTATAAATCCAATAAGCGGTAGGAAGATTAATTATGCAACAAAAATTGCTTTAATTAACGTATCTAAGTTTTAAGAATACCATTAGTAGNAATACCGAAATAATACCGGTATTTTATTACGGTTTTCGGTACATATCGGTTTTTGGTACATATCGGTTTTGGTACTATAACGGTAACGCTATACAATCTCTAGTATATAGGGCTGCGGCTTAAATTCGAATAACAGTGTGATTCGGATATCCGGATATTCGGATATAATATATATGTACGAATAAACTTCGATCAACGGATAGTTTTCGAATATCCGGATACTTCGTGCAGCGAATAGTACAAATAGTACTATTCGAGTTATTC
>NW_018020929.1:133729-139142 GCF_002006095.1 Pseudomyrmex gracilis | reverse complement strand
TGCTTTTATGGAAAGCTTTGTCATTGGTTATCAAACACGTTTCTGTCATACTGTGCTCACAATTGTTTGCAGCACTCCCTATCGTGATATCTGTGAACTACATAGCGTTGTTTTTTTTTGCCACAGTGATAATATATGGTAGCAGATTTATATAATCAGTAGTTCTGGTGTGTCTCATCACTTAGATAGCCAAATCATTATATAAATGACTCATTAGATTCGTTTTAGTCGTACTTGTGGCTGGCTGCTAGTTAGAATACGTACATAAACGTCGAAATAAATCTACACACATGAATATATGGTGAGGTTATAGAAGGAAACTGTATCAGTAAAATTTTTGCTCAGTTCTCGACACTTTAAAAGTAGCCAGCCACTTCTTAACACAATTTACTTCTTTCTGTAGAAGCATTTTCGATTTAATGCAGTAAATACGAAACCAGACCAGAACTACGAAACGTCGGTTTACAGGTCTCTATAGTCGGTATCCAGTACCCTCTTAAGAAGTTCCTAAATTTTAACAGCAGGTAGTTGATAATGAACAAAACTTAAAATAAAGTTTTACTATTTATAAAAATAGCGTCATTTTTATTACCGTTATCATAAAAAAATATATGTTTATAAATTTATAAACCAAAATATAAGAAAAAAGGGAAAATTTGTTTTTTGATTGTCGGCGCGGTTTAGAAAAATATATTTTCAAATTAATAATTAAAATTATATAATTTATATATAAATTTGCATTTTCAAAAACTAATATATGTTGGAACATTGATATAAAAAAAGTTTAAACATATTTTTGACCATTTCTCCTCAAGTCGTTAACTTGATGGTTTTGAAAGCAACAATTATCTTTATTGTAACTTGTACAAAAGTGAAATAAAGTAAATGGAATATTCTATATTTGCTATTAATGGCCATGAGCAGGTACTTTATTCGCCAAATTTAAATTCTTGCTGTATTTTATGGTGTTACATAAACTAATTAATACAAAAGATGACTGCAAATTATATGATGTTATACATAGAAGTGAGTTTTTTGAAATCGTGCAGAATATTTCTCCATCAATGTTAGACCGTTTATTTAATTAGTTAAACATCGCAAATTGAAATAGTTTCAAAAACGTGCAAAACATTTTTATGAAAAAGCGAAATTGTGCTCTTTTTTATTAAATTCTTTTTACTGACATTTTTATTTGTTATATATTATTTATTATTAATTATTAGTATTTATTAGTATATTTATTATATATTTTGATGTAGTATATAAATGTATATTTTTTATGTCATACAATAATAAAAATGATTGTTTTTTTTTACAAAATAATACTTATTTTATTGCAATTTGTCAACTTCATATAATATAACTGCTACTTAATAGTGAGTTTCCACAGTTCTTTAAGACAGTGCTCCTTCCGTAAGTTTTGTAATCCGGGGGTAAGAATTTCACGAAATAAAATTAAGAGAGGTGTCCCATTATTTCGTTAGAGACGGAGCTTTGTCAAGTATGACTAGTGTTGCGCGACAGTAGTAAGGAAGGAGTAAAGGAGAGTGGGGCATCATTATACGTATCCTAACAAGTCAATGATAAGCAGAAGTAGGAGAACATCTTCCTCTCTAAATAAGAAGAAACTAAAAATTATAGAGTGAAAAATAAGAGAGGGAGTACTGTAGTCATATTGTACATAAATTCATATACAAAGTGTGATCAAAAAGTAAGGTGACTCTTTGAATTTTGCGCGCTCTGTACACTCTAATTTTAAAATTTTTTGTTGTTGTGTTGGTACACTCGTCACGATCATATGTTCACAGTTTTGACTATATAGCGTGTGTTGTTTTTATGTGAGAGGCATAAAGGTTAGACTCATGTTTGCGTGCTCGGCAATTTTTTGCTGTTGAAAATAATGGAGCAAAGAGTTTGTATTAATTTTTGTGTAAAAAATGATATTAAGTGTTCAAAAACTCTTAAAATGTTGACAGTGGCGTACGGGGAGTCAACTTTGAGCAAAAAAAATGTTTATAAATGGTATAAATTATTTCAAGAGGGCCGAGAAAATGTTAACAATGAACCTCGCTCTGGACGCCCCAGCACGTCAAGAATCGACGAAAATGTTCAGAAAGTGAAAGAAATTGTGTTGAAAAATCGTCAAATCACGATTAGAGATGTAGCTGATGATCTTAACATATCGTTTGGCTCATGCCAATCAATTTTAACGGATGTTTTGAAAAAAAACGGCCGGAAGTGTGGAAAGAAAATTCATGGATTTTGCACCATGATAATGCACCTGCGCACACGTCGTTACTAGTGAGTAGTTTTTTGGCCACAAACAATACTACCATCATGCCTCAGCCACCGTATTCACCAGACTTGACTCCCTGCGATTTTCTCCTTTTCCCAAAATTGAAAAGGCCCATGAAAAGACGAAGATTTGCGACGATTGAAGAGATTAAGACTGCATCGCTGGAGGAGCTCAAAGCAATACCCAAAAGTGCATTTTAGAAGTGTTTTGACGACTGGAAAAAGCGCTGGCACAAGTGCATTGTATCAGAGAGGGATTATTTTGAAGAGGATAACATAAATTTGGATACATAAATGAATATTGTTATATAAAAATAAAAAGTCACCTTATTTTTTGATCACACTTTGTAGTGTAAAAATGATAATTGTACTATAACAAATTTATAATAAACAAACCTAAAAACTTTCACAGATTTGTAGATGATCCCAACTTTTTAGTAATACTCCCATAAAAGCCTTCTACTAAATTATTTGTACGATTAGGGCATCCGTAAACAGATACTTTTGGCGCAATTGGTAACCAAGTATTTTCAATATATAAAATAAAGTCGGTAATATTTGGATATTCAGTTTTTAAATTATCTGACAATTTTTGCATTATATTTAACGATTTTTGAAACAAGTTACTTGGTGTCAAAGCCATTGTTTTTGTCATAGTCACTATATCATTGGGTGCATTATTCAAACCTAAACGATTCCATTTTCTAACCGGAGCCTATAAAATTGGAACACATTTCATAAGAAATAATATGTATTATTCTGAATGTGTTTTATCTTTTTATTTGCATAATAAGTCTTTGAGATTCCAGTTGATAAGTAGTTTTTTTGAAACAAATAAACTAATTAAGATTATTAAGAAATTGATAATCAAAATTCTCTTTGACAAAATTACACAGGTATTTGCATTTTACATAATAATTTAATCAATTTCTTTATAGTAATATAATATAGAATAAAACAAGATTAATAAATAAATTACAACTCAAAAAAACTTAAAAGCTGTAGTTCCATGTTTATCCTTTCAGCTAAAGAAGTTTCAACTTTGAGGTTTTTCTAAGTAATATAACGTTTATTTAGCATATTACATTTTATTACATTTATAATTTATGTATCAAAAGTTGGCACCGAATTTAAAAAAATGAGGAAAGAAAGCTAGTAAGAGCACAGACACTGATGTTAGTGTGTTGTTTAATGATATAATGTATTTAAGATTGCAACGTTTCGACTTAGAGGTGAGGTCAAGAAGAGATGAGGTCATTTGCAAGGAAACTAAAAAGAATAGTAAAGATTCAAATAAATGACTAAGAAAATAAGACAATAAAACAATAAGGTTAACAACAGAAAGACATTTTGTTATTTACAATAATGATGTTTTTACAAAACGCAAAAAAGTTGGTAAAAACCAAGGTTGTGGCACAAGTGCAGTCAGAGTTCGATTATTTTCAAAAAGACCAAATATTGAAAAATAATGCAACTTATTAAGTGAATAGTAAAAAAATTTAATAAATTAAAACTAAAGAGAAAATGAATGTGATTAGTCATTTTACACTACGTTGAATAACTGTAAGTGTACACAATGAAAGTGTGACTGTACGGATAGTGAACAGAGTAACATTACAGTTGGATTTGTATGTAATCAAATCTTTCTCATATTTAAGAATCTTTTAACTCAAAAATCGTTCCATTTGTGCAATCACAGTTTTGAAAGTGTACAGTTAAAGTTATCCAACGTAGTGTTATGTGACTCATCACATTTATCCATCAGATGTTTAGTTTTGTAGTATTATTCATTTAGATAAGCTACATTATTTTTCCATATTTGACCTCTTTGAAAATATCCCAACTTTGTCTTAATATTTTTCTTTTATTGTCACAATCTTATCTTTAACACTTAAACCTTTTTTATGCTTTGTAAAAACATTATTATGGTAAGTAACAATATCTCTTACTGTTTTTACTTATAGTTTATGTCTTGTTTTCTTAGTTATTTATTTGTGCTATTTTTAATAGTTTTCTTGAAAATATTTTTTTTAAAGTAGAAACGTTGCAATTTTGAATACATTATATCATTAAACATTAGATATCTTATGTTTTATATAGTTTTAATATATTATGTATATTATTATACTATTTTAAAATGTAACCTTTTAGCAAAGAATCCCGTACACATTTTATAAAAAATTAGTTTTGATTAGATAGCTTTATATTTTGTAGTTCCTAGTTAAGCTGAAAAGTTCTCGTGAGCACACAGCTTCAAATGCTTTACTTTTACTTTAAAATCTTCGGAAAATTATAGATTAAAGACTTTTACTTTATGAAAATTTTTTATCAAATTCAGGTAAGTTATAAAATACCACATTTTTAAGCAAATTGACCGAAAGTCACTCTTCATAATAAAATGCATAATCATTAACATATTGTAAAAATATTTTACAATACTTAATACACACTTTTTCTTACTAAATAATTGCATTCCTCAATCTTTTGTCGCTCACGTTTCGCAAAATGTACATACGACTATTTATATGAAAACAATTCACTATTTGCAAAACGTCAATAACTAAATATCAACAAATGCAATTATATAAAAAAATGAATAACAACAAGAAGTAAAATAAAATTATACAATAGCATATGCAATACTTAGAACAAAATAATTATTATAATTATTATTATACCTGTGAATAATGAAACCAACAACCATGAAATGGAAGCTGTTGGAAATTGTTGACTCATAGCTGAAATAGCTGCTTTTTCGTAATCTGCCATAATAAATTGTAAATTAAGTTTCAAGTCAGGAGCAAGTGAAGTAATTTTTTCTCACATTACTTTATAGAGAGACGCAGATCGTGTTTCACAAAAATTGTTGCTATACCCTATTAAATAAAACGATTGTTTCACAAAACCTTGTATTTCTGTAGTATGAACTATAATAAANAAAGAAATTATATTACCATATCTGTATAACGAACATGTACACTATACAACTGAGTAATGTTTGGCTTTCTTGGTACAACCTAGGAGCAGAGATGCCAGTTCGCGGACTTTTGCAGCATGCAGCAGCAGGTGGAGGGGATACGCACACAGGCGAACAGCTGTGTACGTGTGCGCTCGGAGC
>NW_018020929.1:125043-131374 GCF_002006095.1 Pseudomyrmex gracilis | reverse complement strand
TAACGAAAGAAAGAGAACGACTATGTATGTCCCTCTCCTTCTACTGCTCGAAGTTGGCCGAAGCTCCGAGCGCACACGTACACAGCTGTTCGCCTGTGTGCGTATCCCCTCCACCTGCTGCTGCATGCTGCAAAAGTCCGCGAACTGGCATCTCTGCCTAGGAGACACAAAACTACATACGTAATTTTTATAATAATATAATGATTTAATGATCAACACTTACATATATAAAAAATACGCAAAATATTTTGACTCTAACTGGAGTTTTCTTCAGTCGCAATTAACATATCAATAATATAGTATAAGAAATATAAAAAATACGCAATATACATTATGTCAAGATATAAACAAAGTCAATGTTTAAAAGCAACGTAGAAGGTTGGTCGTTAATATTAAACATGGTATAAATACATTGGAGATAACATTCTAAAAGAATAAGAAAGTAAAGTATTCAATCACCGTTACACATGAAGCAAAATTTAAAATAAACTTATTATGACGCTTGATAGTCAAACTCTGAAGAGAAAGATAAGAGGCACGAGAAACATATAGGAGTTCTTCCACTCATAGTGGGTGTTTTTCACAGTGAGAAACATTCAAAACATTGAAGTAGGAAGTGTCAAGTAATTTCAAATTGTTAACAGAATTTAAGATCATTTCTGAAATTAGTCTTTTATAATAATGATGTTCATGATCTAGAATCTGGACATTGTCCCAATCAAAAGAATGATTAAGATCTGTTCTGGTTTTGAAATTACTGACAGTTGAGAGGAGGAACGTTTTATGTTATTATAATGTTCTTCCAGTCTCGTTTTTTAACGTCTTTTAGTCTGTCCCACATAAGACGCTGAGCAGTCCTTACAATTGATTTTGTATACAATATTAGTTTGAAAATCATGGTCAGTTTTATCCTTATGAATCCTGATTAAGCTATTTAATTTATTAAAACATTTGTATCCGATCAGGAAGTCATTACTATTAAATACTTTGGAGATTAGCTCTGAAAGATTTCTAATATAAAGAAGAACAATTATTCTTCTTTTATTATTGTTGGAAACACAGTGTTGTGTAAGTCTTATTATTTTAAACGAGCTTTTTCAGTCTAAGCTTGATAGAATCAAAAATTAATTTCAGAGGATAATTATTCTCCAACATAATGTTGACAATTAACAGGATGTTCCTCTCGTGGAAGTCAAAGTGAGAAAAAAGTATAGCCCTGTCAATAAGGCTAAAAATAGTTTCCTTTCTGTGACACAATGGATAATGTGAAAAAAAAGACAAGAAAGTCTTATGACTGATCTCAAATAAAAAAAATTCAAAAAATACTTACAGAAAAAGTCCCATCTACAAATATTTCACATACTTCAGATAACAGGCTTAATAATGTCGCTGCTAAAAATAAATGCAATTTTATTATCATCCGATACTGCAACAACCTTTGTAAATACTACGTGTAGGTATGTACGTTTCTAACATATCGTGTAAAAATCGTAAATCATTGAGAACAGCTGAACGAGATATGATCCTTTGGCGGCTAAGTACAGATTTTATGCAGTTGTATGAAATATGTGCTGCAACTGTTAAGTTAATGCGACGAACTATTGAATATTTTTCTCAAAGGTTTTGTTGTTTCTTGAGGTAAACGTGTCATTAGCTTTTTCATATTAAAAATTTAAACAATATACTGCTCTTTGGTATGGTTATGTTCATGTTCCACAAAATAAGATTCCTCGACTTTTTGTAAAAGTCCAGAGCAGTTTGCAGTTTTGCGTTTAAAGCAACAATATAAATATAAATATCTATTATCTATATTAAATATGTAATTATTATAGACAAATAATTTAGATCCAGGTTGTTTTCCTTCTATAATCTCCATCTAGAATTATAACAGATATTAGCATTTGTTTTACATAAAATAAGATAATTACATAAGTAATAATAATTTTATGTAGAACTTTATTATATATTTGTAAGTTATTATATATATTTATACATATATATATGTTGTACTATAGATAGAATTATAAAACATTATAATTATATGGGAATAATGAAAAAGAAAAAAAATATAAAACATAAAAATTTAACAAAAAAGCCAACAATCATAATGCGACAATACAATTAAATATAAATGTAAATAAATCGAAAAATATTTGAAAATTATTTAATACAAAGGCAGTATATAAAATACATATTTCAAAAACTTACAGTACCTTACGCCAGTGATGTATATTATAATTCTATTATCAATTTTCTTATAAACTTTTATTTTACTTTTTGTTATATGTATGTTATATACGTCTCTCACTTTTTTACTAGGCAATATAATAGTGTAAAGGTTGTAAATTTAGTATGTTCAGCTTATAAATTTGGCTTTGTTCCAATATTCACTGAAAATGAAAATCTACGCAAAAACTGAAAATTTATACATGTAATGTTAAATGTTTATTATTGTCAGTAATATGTAAATGCTGTTGTGGTTTGCGATGTTTTGTTATTTACAGTGAATATCTTCTTCTTTGCTAAATGGCGATTTGCTCGTACAGTGAATATCTTCTTCTTTGCTAAATGGCGCTTTGCCCCTACGCAAGAGAAGCATATGCCAGTCTGTTGAAATCATACTCAGCACGGAAAAAAACTATGATATCCGGTGAAAACAACCACCAAAAATGTCCAAAAATAACAACTGCGTGTCAAAGCACGTCTGACCGTTACAACGGCCAACCAAACTCTTACAGTGAATATTGGAATTAAGTGCCACAGAGAGCATGGCGTCAAAAGAAAGATGACCTATTGCGCATAATGGCAGATATCCATCAAACGGCCATCCACAGTCAACCAATCAAAAATTGAGCTCATTGGAACCTATAAACATATATAGTTATATACATATTAATATATTTTCATGGTGTATGTGTATGTGCAAATAAGCTCAAAGTCTACTGCGCATCTGTCGGAATGGGACACCTTTCTTTTTACACCATGACAAAGAGAAATTTGAGAGCGGCCATCTTAATCAGTGTTGCATGGTGTAAAAAGAAAGGTGTCCCATTCCGACGGATGCGCAATAGACTTTGAGCTCATTTGCACATACACATACACCATAAACATGTATATAAGACTCTAGCTGTGTTTTGTTTCACTCATATGCGCGCATTTATCTATACTATACATAACGTGTACTATAGATAAACGCACGCATATGCGTGAAACGGAACGCAGCTCTTGTTTATGCGGGCAATAACCGTTAACTTATGCCGGATCTAATATAGTTTACCCATAGGATTTTAATACTTCTGTTTATACGTATTTGGCAATTTTGTATAAACATAAGCATTGAAATCCTATACTTTAACTTTACCGGTTTCGGCATAAGTTAACGGTTAGCCAGCATAAACCAGGCCTAACTATATATGTTTAGGTGCCAATGAGCTCAATTTCTGATTGGTTGACTGTAGATGGCCGTTTGATGAATATCCGCCATTATGTGCAATGAGTCACCTTTTTTTTTTTACATCATGCAGTGTTGGGAAATAGGATGCATACAAGCAGTGGTGGGAGCACTTGACGAGAGGTTTGTCCTTTTTCCATACTTAAGCACTAGTTTACAATCTATCTTGTTTTATTCATATTAAAAGGATAATGGGTGCGTTCAAACGACTCAACAGTTCTACAACGGTTGAAAGATAGTCACTTATAATTGGATATTTTTGAAACCGAAGCATTGTTTGAAGAATACTCCTATCACAAGTGATGATCCTCAACCGTAGAGTTTTCTGAACGTAACCAATCTTGCCTGTGATTGGCTCTTATTTTAATTTAAATCCATCACAATCAATTTGCTTAGCCTCTCAGTAAGCAGTCGTGCTACTGTTAATTTTGTTACAAATCATTGACGAAATAGAAGCAACTTTAAAAATATTGAAGTGACATACGCACCAAACCATTTGATTTCAAGTAAGATTTTTGTATAAAATATCGATATTGTTTACATTCTTACACGTAATCATTACCGAGTGGGAGTCTTTTGCCCACGTTGCAATTGCCCACATTGCAATTGGCCACGAGCTGCTGTTGCCCACGTTGCGATTGGCCACGAGTTGCTTTTGCCCACGTTGCGATTTCCCACGTTGCGATCGCCCACGTTGCAATTGTCCACGTTGCGATTGGCCACGAGTTGCTATTGCCCACGTTGCGATTGCCCACGCTGCGATTGCCCACGTTGCGATTGCCCACGTTGCTTTTGCCCACGTAGCGATTGCCCACGTTGCAATTGCCCACGTTGCGATTGCCCACGTTGCGATTGGCCCCGTTAAAATTGCCCACGTTGCTATTGGCCACGAGTTGCTTTTGCCCACGTTGCGATTGCTCACGTTGCAATTGCCCACGTTGCGATTGCCTACGTTGCGATTGCCCACAGTCACTATTGCCCACGTTGCAATTGCTCACATTGCGATTGCCCACGTTGCAATTGCCCACGTTGCGATTGCCCACGTTGCGATTGCGCACGTTGCGATTGCCCACGAGTTACTTCTGTCCACGTTGTTATTGCTTATACGATTATTTTGCTCACGATGCTATTGAGCACAATAGAGTTAATATCAGGCATAAGGATAATGATTAAATATTAGGGGAATAGAAATTGCTAATTACTTGTAACAAAACAGCAAAACGAGAAAAAATGACGCACAATGCGTTGAGTATTAAGAATAAAATTATTACGTTTCGTTTTGTTGTGTTAAAATAAAATGTTTCTTACCTAGAAAAGTCTTTTAAAATCTTTCATATAATATTTTGTTGTATGTAGATTTAATCATATATGGATATTTAGTTATATTAAATGTCAAGTGTTGATTTTAGTTATTTTTTATGGTCAACAAATGTTGTAGGTATTTTTGGTTTACTTTGTTTTCTCGCAATTTTCTTGATTGCATATTTTGAATAAATAAAGAAAGAATAAATTTAATTTTGTATTATGGTAAAGTAATCTAAGTTTGTAGAACTATTACATCCAAAAGTAACATTGCATTTGGTAAAAAATATGTATATTGTCTGGATAAAAATTTGTTAATTATAAATAAGTGTTGATTTGCAAATACTATATAAATGATGATTTTTTATTGTTGTAGGTATTAGAAATAATCTTGTTACATATATTTTTAGAAGTTATTTATAACTTCTGAGTTGTATATAATTAAATCAGATAGTCAAATTGCATATAATATTGACTAACAAATCTACAAAAGATATGTGCTTGTAACAATAGGAATGTAATAAAAACACCTGTGTAGTCAAAGACGCATTATATTTAATTTATTAATTAAATAGTGTTCTAATTTTTTATACTTTAAAACGTGGATAATATTCACAATATAAAAAAAAAGAAACATCAACAGTGACACATAGGTACTGTGAAAATATTTGTATGCGCACAAAGCAGCTGAACTGTGGTTTATGTAGAATGGCCTTTCCGCGCAATGTGGAAGCCAATCACCATTTTATTCTTTCATGAAAAAGCAGCATATTTTTTATAAAAGCAACACTGCTTATTGGTTACCGCGTTCTTTTTGCGATCGCTTTAAGAAAGCCAAATCACTTTACTGTAATAGTCTGTTCAATGAGAGATGAGAATCTAAACGGACAAAAACTTTTCTGTTTCGCGCGTATCTCCTACCAGTAAGCTTTCCACTTTACTGCTCGTAAAGTGTGTCAGCGAGTGGTGCGGATAAGGGAACGATCATCGCTATCTCTTCTTTGTCTGCTTTTCTTCTACTATAAGCATGAGGCTTCTATTCTCTTATTGAACGGACTATAACAAATTTACGCCCGTTCTACATTTATCGCAAAAGATAAATCGCACAATCGCGTTGTCGCGAGTCGCAAGAATCGTGCGATTTGAGCATCTACATTAGTCGGAAGTTACAGCTAGTCAGCAAAGAATAGAAAAAGCCACAAAAGTGGAGAGCGCGATGCTTATTGGCTGTCGCAAGATCGCAGAAACTCAAACTTTGGGTTATGGCAAACTTCGCGATTTCTGCTTGCGACGACTTTACAGGTACCTTTTTATATACGCAGCACGCTGCGACAGCAAACGTCACGTGATCCAAATTTTTTAAAACTACTTTTGCTACTTTCTATCCCAGGCAACCAGCTGACGTTATAATGACGTTAATATAAAGTCAGATTTTGACCAGTTCGACGTTAGTTTATGACGTGATATTAACGTAATGACGACGTGAGTTTGTCTCGTCAAAAATGACGTCATGTTAATGACGTTTACTTACGTCATTAATCTGACGTAACGTGATTAACGTGAAAAAAACTAATGGCA
>NW_018020929.1:117256-124028 GCF_002006095.1 Pseudomyrmex gracilis | reverse complement strand
ACTCCAAAGACCAATAGTTACATCATATATGACGTATATGTGTGACGTATATACTGACGTCATTGTTATGACGTTCAAAATAACGTCAGATTTAGGTCATAATCACCAATTAGTGACAAAAATCACGTATATTTACGTCATTACAACGTCAGCTGGTTACTTGGGATCTCATTGCTAGTATCTCATTTGATGCCATTTTCTGCGTTACGTTGATGGAATTTTATATAGTATTATTGCACATAAAATTTTATCAACATAACGCAAAGAATGGCATCAAATGAGGTATAATAGCAGAAGCAGTTCTAGACAATTTGAGTCCCGTGACGTCTATTGCCGCAGCGTGCTGCGTATATGGAAAGGTGCCTGAATTCTTACGACGATCGCAATATCGCTTGAGATCGTGCGATTGGCTGCTTGCGCTCAATGTAGACCGGGCTTTAAGTGTTAATAGTTAGGCTGTTTTTACATGGAACGTAGCTTGCGTCAGCCAATCAAATTGTCACAGCTACCATACGCAAATACAATGAGACAATTTGATTGGCTGACGCACGGTACGCTCCATATAAAAGCAGTTTTAAGCGTAAGTATCATCACACACAAAATGACATAAGCTGCAAATGCATAGCATAAGACTATATGGACGCTAATAAGCAATACAGTGTTATCCCACATCGCTATTTTGAAGAAATTACGTTTTAAGATTAAAAAGAAAAGATGTTTGTATATATTTCTTTTAAGATGTTTGTGTATTTTTGATATAGAAAAAACATTTAAGTTTTTAAAAACACGATTGAAAAACGTCCTTTGATAGGTTAAAGAAGTATACTACATAAATATCTCAATATTTCAGGTTTTTTTGTGGATTGACACTGTATTACTTATTCGCGTCCATATGGACCAATAAGGGCTATAATACACACCATAACATAGAGTGCATATGCATAGCATAAAATTATATAAACCAATGAGCGTCTAGCGTGATTTTATGTAAATCAATATGGCGACTTAATGCTAGACGCTCATTGGTCCATATAATTTTATGCTACGCATATGCAACTATGTCATTTTGTGTGTTATAGCCCATAGACTGTGAACTAGTTCAGTCAGTGTATAGGAAAAAAACAAATGTATGTGCATTTTCTTATCCTAGTTCAGAACTAGTACAGTTCTGAAAGGTGGGAAGAAAACAAACTTTTTATGTACAGATCTCTAGTGGAAACCATAGTAATACTCTTATATTGCTCGCTTCGTATAATTCTCATGAGCGGTTTTTCCGCCGATGAAGTAAGACAGACGATAGACGTATTGACCGTTCTGCGCATGCGCAAGATTCCGAGGTAGGAGTAGGCTGCTCANACCTTACAAAAAGGCTTAGGCTGTTTTTACATAGAGCGTAACTTGCGTCAACCAATCAATTCGTTTCAGCTATCTTAAGTCTCAGCAAATACGCTGAGACGATTTGATTGGCTGACGCAACTTATGCTCCATGTAAAAGCAGCCTTAGTGCTGGTTAGTGCCGAATATTTTCAACTAAAGAATAAACTACGTAATTTAGGAAAGCAAACTTGTTAAACTATAATTAACGATGTGTAACTTGTTAGAAATATATAGATATAAATATAAATATATACGCGTGTAGTTATAATATGTGTATATAGAAATATATGAGTAATATTAATTTTATAATTTAGTCTAAGGGAATTGTTTTAAGATAATACAATGCAATATAATAAAAGAAACAAGATTTACAAAAAAATATTTTTTTCAACAGTTACAGTACAAATACTTATTATTGGTTATTAAATAAAATTAATTTTGTGTATTTAAAATGTAAGAAATATTAAAAAATTTATATGTTCAGNTTTATACTTTTTTTTAATAAGACTTATCCATGTACAGAAATGTTTTTTTTTTTTGACGGCTTGCGGTTGCACAAGTAACATCTTTTTCGATCAAACATTTCTCTAACCTTGTTGCCACGTCATAAGCTTCGCATCAGCTATAATATGGTTTCTGCGCATCCTCATAGCATCTCAACTGACCTCCCACTCCCACGATTCAGTGCATGCGCAGAACGCACATTTNCTCTACCGGAGTGAGAAAACGATATCGTCTGCACCGTGATGTTTTCGGAACTTTTCAAGCCAAACGAGCAATATAGAAGTATTACATATATGATGAAAACCGGTTCGTAAGCTTCGAGCGTATGCGCAATAATACACGAAATGACATAGCTGCATATGCATAGTATAAAACTATATGAACCATTGAGCGTATTATGTAAATCAATATGGCGACTTTATGCTAGACGCTCATTGGTCCATATAGTTTTATGCTATGCATATGCAGCTTTGTCATTTTGTGTAGGATAGCCCATAGAGTTCATATGCATAGCATAAAACTATATAAACCAATGAGCGTCTAGTATGATTTTATGTACATCACTATGGCGACTTAAAGCTTGACTCTCATTGGTCCATATAGTTTTATGCTATGCATATGCAACTATGCGTGCGGTTAAAGTCTCACTGCAAATGTTTCGAAGCATCATTCTATCTTTATTCATTACATTTAACGAAAAATAAAGATAGAACAATGCTTTGAAACGTTTGCAGTGAGGCTTTGACCGCACCTTATAAATGCGTTTGCTTTGGACGCTTACGCGCTTTTAGCATCAGTCTGTCTTTATTGTTGTTTAAATGTAAAAGAAAGATAAACTGACGCTCAAAGCGCGTAAACGTCCAAAGCAAACGCACCCTATGTTATTTTGTGTATTATAGCCCTAAGGCCTGTTTTACAAGACAATCGTAAGTTGTAAGTCGTAAGAAATTGACTAACCACAATTGATTATTCTTCAGTAATTTGTCTGTAATTGGTCAATTTCTTAAGCCTTACAGCGTACGACTTACAGCTTACAACAGTATTGTAGAACAGGCCTAAACAATTAGAATTCGACGTGTCGTGTAGTGAACGTGTCTGAAAGTCATGACTTCGATTCACTTTGTCGTACATTCTCCTAGAATAGCGCATAAACCAACCTGAAAATAGTTTCAACGTAACCGTCGTCACGAAAGTATCGTTTCTCGGTCTTCTTCAGTCGACAACATAATTTTTTAATTTTAAGCAAAGCAAAGCATAGCGTATGTTTTGCTGTAGTAGTTTTTGTATATTTTTTATATTCTAGAATGGCGTATGGACTAACTTAACTCGGTCCACTGAGCCAATTTTGCACCAAACCAAACCAACCAACCTGAAAGGGTCCTCTGAGTTATTGTCGCACCAAGACCAAGACCTTTGTCGTACATCCTTTTGCGAGGACGAATGACCAACTTAATGACAGGTACGATATTCTCATCCTCGTGTATCGGTTTCTAATTACGCAACTTTATTTTTTGTAACAAGATATGTATAAGGCCNTACGAGCCATTCTCAAGATGTTTTGAGTAGAAACTTGTACGTGTATATACAGGGTGTCCCAGAATTGGTTTAACATCTCTCGTAGGCAGGTAGAAGGAATAAAACTGAGGTGAAAAGTCCTATACTATTTTGCTAGATTCGCAATAGTTACTGAGACTTTAATTAACAAAGATCCGCGAATAAGCATGCATCGAGCTCTCTTACGCGCGTAAGACTGCCCGCCGCGCTTCGCGCGCTAACGGTGTTACTCATAGCAACATATGGGAGGAGCTAATATAACAGCANATACTATAACATACTACTGTGATCAAAAAGTAGGGTGAATTTGTTTATAAAATGTAAATTCTTTATTTATTCATCCAAATCAATTTCATCCCCTTCAAAGTAATTCTCCCCAGATACAATGCACTTATGCCAACGCTTTTTCCAGTCCTCGAAACAGTCGGAATAGTCTTTTTTCGGTATAGCCTTCAAGACCTTCTTCGATTCGGTTTTTATCTCCTCAATCGTGTCAAAACGGCGTCCCCGCATTGGCCTTTTAAGTTTGCTGAATAGCCAGAAGTCGCACGGAGCCAAATCAGGCGAATACGGTGGTTGCAGAACAATATGAGTAGAGTTTTTGGCAAAAAAGTCGCGAAGACCCAATGTAGTGTGAGCCGCTGCATTATCGTGATGAAGGAACCAAGAGTTGTTCGCCCATAATTCCGGCCGTTGCAGACGAATAGCTTCACGCAAACGACGCATAACGTTCAAATAATATTCTTTGTTGACAGTTTGGCCCGGCGGAAAGAATTCATAGTGCACCACACCACGATACTCAAAGAAAACTGTCAACATAACCTTGATTTTTGATCGATTTTGCCGTGGTCTTTTCGGTCTTGCTTCACCTTTTACACGATATTCGCTGGATTGGTCGATGGTTTCAGGGTCGTATGCGTAAAACCAAGTCTCGTCTCCAGTAATGATGCATTTCAAGTGGTCCTGATATTCAGACAGCAAAGTTTCACAAACATCAACGCGACGCTTTTTTTCCAAAAAATTGAGCGATTTTGGCACCAATCGAGACTTGACGCGTTTAAGACACAAAACATCCTTCAAAATGGTTTAGGCTGAGCCAAATGATATTCCAACACTATCAGCGAGGTCTCTGATAGTCAATCGACGATTTGCAAGCACCAAATCTTTGATTTTTTGGACGTAGCCCTCGTCGGTAAACGTTGATGGTCGTCCAGAGCGTGGTTCGTCTTTAACGCGTTCTCGGCCCGCTTTGAACTCGTTGTACCACTTATAAACGTTTTTTTGTGCCATAGTTTGATCATCAAAGGCCTTCCGCAACATTTTCAACGTGTCCGCACAAGAATATTTGTTCCGCAAACAAAATTTGATGCAAGTTCTTTGCTCAACAAAATCACCCATTGTAAAAATCGATAAATTCACTTTTGATTGTATACAAAAACACGTGTAACTCGGAGATAATTAAACCTTTTGACAAACAGACGCTTGGCAAATATTATAGACAGTCCTACCAACCTAGGAAAAAAAATTACCTGCCTTCCTAATGCCCGGGAGTTTTAAATAACAATTTCACCTTACTTTTTGATCCCAGTAGTATACATATTAAAATGTAATTGTGTGAAGCGCGCCGGGCTGTCCTACGCGCGTAAGACAGCCCGATGCACGCTTATTTTCGGATTTTTGTTAATTAAAACCTCGGTAACTATTGCGAATCTAGCAAAATGGTATAGGACTTTTCACCTCAATTTTATTCCTTCTACCTGTCTACGAGAGATGTTAAACCAAGTCTGGGACACCCTGTATATACATACACATGTAACGAAATTCAACTTGTAAATTTTTACAAGTGAGTGTTTTTTTGAGTTAAAAACTCAATTCTTAAAATCATACGGGATGTCAAATTTGCATCTCACATATGACAGACCCCGGATACCCCCCTAACTAATTTTAAAATTTTGCGAAGAAAACTCCTCGGCCAGGAGTCGAACCTGGAATCTCCGGCTTTCCGTGCCATGGCAAGAATTGAGTTTTCAACTTAAAAAAACACTCACTTGTAAAAATTTACAAGTTGAATTTCGTTACATGTGTATGTATATATATACACGTACAAGTTTCTACTTAAAACATCTTGAGAATGGCTNGTAAGGCCTTATACATATCTTGTTGATAACTTCACGAGCCTTAGTTAGAATTGTTTATTTTTTGTTATATACATATCTGACGCATTTTTTATCCGTGTAAACGCATTTGTTTAAAGTGATTTATGTTGCTACACATTTTTTGACATCACGTGCTTCCGTTCGCTGTTTCATCGCATGAACGTGTAACGAATCAAAGTTTAGATGTATAAAAATATAAACTAAAGAATCTAAAGGCTCCGAAAGTTAACAACTTAGAAATATATATTTTAATGGTCATGAGAGCCTACACCAGGATGTTGTGTGGAAATAAGCGTGTATATATATATGTATATACATATATATGTTCACATGTAAATTTTTACATGTGATTTTTTGAATTGAAATTTCAATTCTACAAATCATATAGGATGCTTGGTTTGCATCTCAAATATGAAAAACCCCGTATACCCCCCGAGATTAAATTAAAATATTGCGAAATAAAACTCCTCAGCCAGGAGTCGAACCTGGAATCTCCGGCTTTCCGGGCCGTCGCCTTCCCTGTTAGGCCACCGAGGCACTTGGAGTTTGTCTCGCAATACTCTATACTACTATTAAAGATGAAACGGAAATGACGCTTTCTTCCACCCGCGTAAATTGTAAAGTGAAAAATCTAAAGGCTCCGAAAGTTAACAACTTAGAAATATATATTTTAATGGTCATGAGAGCCTACACCAGAATGTTGTGTGGAAATAAGCGTGTATATATATATGTATATACATATATATGTTCACATGTAAATTTTTACATGTAATTTTTTGAATTGAAATTTCAATTCTAAAAATCATATAGGATGCTCGGTTTGCATCTCATATTTGAAAGACCCCGTATACCCCCCGAGATTAAATTAAAATATTGCGAAAAAAACCAAGCAAACCAAGCATCCTATATGATTTTTAGAATTGAAATTTCAATTCAAAAAACCACATGTAAAAATTTACATGTAAACATATATATGTATATACATATATATATACACGCTTATTTCCACACAACATTCCGGTGTAGGCTCTCATGACCATTAAAATATATATTTCTAAGTTGTTAACTTTCGGAGCCTTTAGATTCTTCACTTTACAATTTACGCGGGTGGAAGAAAGCGTCATTTCCGTTTCATCTTTAATAGTAGTATAGAGTATTGCGAGACAAACTCCAAGTGCCTC
>NW_018020929.1:102312-110746 GCF_002006095.1 Pseudomyrmex gracilis | reverse complement strand
AAGACATCATACACAGTCGATCTCGGATACCCGAAAAACCGAATGATTTCTGTCGCCGAGCGCCCGGCGCGAATACTTTCGATAATCGCGGCTCTTCGGTTGTACTACGCACTGGGTTTCAACATTGCGACTGTTTCGAAGTTATGGTAGTTTAGTACATGCGTCAAGCTATTTGAATGCCAATCGCGACATCTGCCAATGGTACTGAACGGAGGGAATATCAAATTGAAATTTGTCCGGATTTTGGCGCCGCACCCTGTATATGTATATACATATATATATACACGCTTATTTCCACACAACATCCTGGTGTAGGCTCTCATGACCATTAAAATATATATTTCTAAGTTATAAAAATATACATTTAAAAAAAGAAGTAACACATAATGAAGTGATACATAGATTTATTTTTTAGATTTTACTTGACTTTTTTGTGGCTTGTATGCTTTTATACACCAGTCTAGAATAATTAAACATTAATATAAATTAAATCACATAATAAAATACGCTAAGCAAGCAAGTCTAGTTCATTTTGTTTTTCTTTTATACTTTACTAAATAACTTTTGTCACAATAGCCAATTTTGTTTTTAGATAACCATAATCATTACTGATATTTGATGTTTTATCTCTCTTTGTTTTTTAGGATGAGGGAAGTAGCAGATAAAATAAACCGATATGGATTTGTAACACCATCAGATTTCAATGGTCTAAAAATATCTATGAAGCGTGTTGGAGTTCGACCAACTCATATNGCTCTTCTTACAGAGGACAATAAAATATGTAGAGTTGCATTTACAGTACTATTCGATAGATTGAACTTGAGTAAAAACAAACCTAATAGAAAGTAAATATAAAACAATATATCTTGAATTAATTTATTAAAAGAAAAAATACAAATTAAGCTTTTTTTTATTGTAGTACAAATTAGTCATGTTGGGAATTCCAATTGTACCCCGAACGGGAATGGAAGTAGCAGTAGTGGCAGCAGAACTGGAATGTCTTGCTCACGTGCGCGGATTATGTGTAGCAACTCTGCAATTCGCGGTGGTAGCAGCGGAAGTGGCAGGCGGTGGTCGTATAAGACCACCAGAAGTGATCATGAGAGAAGGAAGTGGTAGCAGTCCAATCGCATCTGTACCGGCACCGTTTGTTCCTGAAGATCTTATATCACAAGCACTAGTAGTATTGCAAGGGAAAAATCGTAATTTGATTATCAGAAAGTTACAGGTATTAACATCACTAATAACTACATAGGCGGATTTATGAAGGCGGACAATAAATATTTCATTAAAAAATGTTGCAGCGTAAAAATTTAGATGTAAACTTAGCAGTAAATAATCTTTTGTCGAGAGAGGACNAAGAAAGTGATGATGCGGAAGATGCAGCTGAGAGTTATGTTCCCGAAGATCTTATATCATTATTAGACGATGGCTTTANTAACGAGCATTCCGTTATAATTGATGCTGATTTCATGTTTTCCGAANATATGTTTGGATACACTGGAATAAGACAATACTTAACTTTTGAATGTATATACATACATCTGAATGTATATACATATCAGAGTTTTTGTTCATATATATCTGTGTTCTAAGAAACTTGTATTTNTACAGTCGCGGAAATAATATTACATACCATATCTGCATAACAAACATGTATATAATGCTATATGACTGAGTACTGTTTGGCTTTCTTGGTACAACGTAAGAGGCACAAAAACACGTACGTCATTTTTTTATGTTTTTTTATGTTTACATGTTCGTTATGCAAATATGGTATGTGATATTATTTCTTTTTTGCTTATAGTTCATACTACATAAAAACAAGTTTTGTAGAAACAATTGTATTAATTGTTAGAATGTAACACAACAANTTTTGTTGTGTGTGAATCATGATCTGCGTCTCTCTATAAAGCAATGTGAGAAAAAATTATTTCACCTGCTTTTGGAAAATGCTTACAATACATTTTCATGTTGTTTTGTTCACAATGCAATTTTTTCTNTGATTCATCGCGACACAAATAAATATTCTGCATTAATGTATACTTGGTTCATTTTGTATGAATTTGCTTTGACGATTTCTTATTGAAAATTCTCACTTGCGTGATTTTATCCTTTTACTTATAAGATGACAAATATTCTACTTTATTTCTGGAAGTAGTTTTGTATATAGTACATATATAGTACTATATAGTATATGTGTAGTACTATATACAAAAACATTATTTTGAAAAATAAAGTAAAATATTTATGTCATCTTATAAGTAAAAAAAGAACATCACATAAATGTAAAATTTTCAATAAATAATCTTCAAAGCAAATTCATACAAAATGAACCAAGTATACAGTAATGCAGAATATTTATTTGTGTCGCGATGAATCATAGAAAAAATTGCAGTGTGAACAAAACACCGTGCAAATGTATTGTACGCATTTTCCAAAAGCAGGTGAAGTAATTTTTTCTCACATTGCTTTATAGAGAGACGCAAATCGTGTTTCACACAACACAAAAATTGTTGTTACGTCCTAACAATTAATACGATTGTTTCTATAAAACTTGTATTTATGTAGTATAAACTATAAGCAAAAAGAAAAATTATATTACCATATCTGCATAACAAACATGAAACTATATAACACTATATACCAGAGTAATGTTTGGCTTTCTTGGTACAACTTAAAAAGCACCAACACACGTACGTAATTTTTATATTTACAACATTAATAATTTTGTAATTTGAGATCACCTTTATTTAAAAAAATTCAAACAATACTTACAGAAAAAGTTCCATTCACAAATATTTCACATGCTTCAGATAAGAGGCTTAATAATGTGTCGCTGCTAAAAATAAGTGCAATTTTATTATCATCCGATACTGCACAACCTTTGTAGATATTGCGTGTAAGTATGCGTATGTTCCTAACATGTCGTGTAGAGATCGTAAATCATTCGGAACAGCTGGACGAAATTTGGTCCTTTGTCGGCTAAGTATAGATTTCATGCAGTTGTAAGAAATATATGCTGCAGCTGTTGGGTTACTGCGACAAATTGTATCAAATATTTCTGTCAAAGTTTGTGTTGTTTCTTGGGTTAAACGTGTTAGTAGCTTTTCCATATTACAAATCTGAACAATATACGGCTTTTCCGGATGGTTATGTGCATATTCAAAAATAAAAGATTCCTGGACTTCTCGTTAAAGTCTAGAGTAGAGTCTAGAGTTGTTTACAGGTTTGCATTTAGAGCAACGATATAGATACATTGCATAAATTAATTACATTATGATTGTTGGCTTACATCTGTGTAATTCTTATGTATTATATTTTTGTTTCTTTTTCATTACTCTCATACAGGTTTACTGTTTTATACTTCTACATATATGTAAAATATATGTAAAACTATACAATAAATTACAAATATGTAATACCTTTAAATAAAATTTATTATTTCTGTGAATATGAATTTAATTATCATATTTTATGTAAAAAAAATGCTTATTATAAAATGCCTTTTATAGATAATAGACATACTTATCTATATGTGTAAGTATTATTACGAGATAATAATTTATAGACAAATAATTTCGATCCAAATTGTTTTCTTTCTATGATCTCCATTTGAAAACATTACAGATATTGGTATTTTTTTACCAAAAAAAATAGATAAGTACATATATATTTTTATAAATAATAATTTTATATAATTTTATTATATATTTGTTGTATGTATTTTATAATATATGTAAAATTTATGTCGAATTATAAAACAAAAACTATATAAGAATAATAAAAAAGAATCCAGAAAATATAATACTAGGGAATTAAATAAATGAAGACCAACGATCATAATGTAAATAATTTAAGCGATAATACTATTACATAGAAATACAAATAAATACATATATTTATACATATTTTTATGCTTAAGTTTGGTATCAAGTGGGTCTTACATAGTTATTGTGCAATTTCACTGTCTGCCATTGCATGTTACGTACAGATTTTTTACGTAGTGTAATAAAACAACGAACTTACAATTACATGCAATTATAAACAGTAAAATTGCATTATGACTATGTAATTGCACTATGACCCCTCTAACAAACTTACAAAATATATATATATTTTAAGTATATATATATATTTTTTTAGTTTTTTTTTAAGTCTGATATCAGATGGGTCTTACGTTGCCATAGTGCAATTGTACTGTGTATAATTGCATGTACTTGTAAGTTCGTTGTTTTATTACACTACGTAAAAACTTTGCATGTCAATTTTTCGATTTTTTTATTATTGTAAGAAATAAAACTTTAGCAGCTTGAGCTGGTTTTCTTAATGTAGATATTTTATATTTTTTTCTTCGATGTTTGAATTCGTACGTATGTCTTACGCCCGTTTTGTGATTTCGACTTTTAGGTTTGTTTTTGCGGAAGCAAATAAAAAAGTGAAAACATTGATAATAACAAAGAGATGACAGCTATCGATATAGAAATGAAGGCAACAAAAGACCATCAGATCCTGATATTAATACATTCAACGGACTTTAAGAAAGGAGCTATCAAACGTGAGAAAAACACATTAAAAGAAAACGGAGCTTTGAGCGTATCTATTTGCGTCATATATTTATCTTTATTAGTAAGTGTCATTTGTACATAATAATCTGTACATTTTTTGTTTACATTTAAGATATGTAACTTTAGTATATTATACATTAAAAATAAACATGTTTGAAGACGCGCGTAAGATAACTTAAATATCGATATGACACATTATAAAAATAAAAGATGTACTGTATAGTGCTAATGTCTCATACATGCTAATACATACAATGTTCAATCTTATTTTATCTATAAAGTACATCTTTTTTGAGAATAAGAAATAGAACGAAAACTTACAATCCAAGTGGACGACGAATAAACTGTCTTTGGCGAGTACTAAGTCTATTGTAAACTTAAAAGTTACTTATTCTTATTTACTATTACTTATAGCACCAGTGTAAACAAATTATCATAGAATATCACATATGTATAATCAAACACTACAAAATAACTCTATCGAAATTCATATTGCGTTGTGTAAATGTTACTTATTTATTGATGGTAGTTTTCCGGTTTGGACGATTTACCTTTTGTATTTTTGTCATTTTTTTAGAAGAGGCAGCACTTGTAACTGCACTCAATGAATTGATGATATTTCTGAAAACAGCAAATATTATGGTATGTCTTTTTACATAAATATATTATTTAAGACAATATAATTACATATATTAATAGAGATGAAACAGTTTTCGAATAGGCGAAAGTGAATCTTAAATTCATGATATTGCCTATCGACAATATACAGAATGAGTCCCATGAGAAAGTGTTGCAACTAATCAGCTATTATTTTTGAATGTGTTCAGTTGTTGAATAAACAAAAATTTGTATTATAAAAGGGAAAGTTTGCAACTTGTAAGAGATATAAATAAAATTTAACAAAATGATTGTATCTGTTTACTTTAGTGATGAAATATATGCTACTAATCATAAGCAAGCTAATAGTAAATATTGTGAAATTTTGCATCACCGAAAAATGAAATGTTTGAAAATAGAGAAGAACTTGATAAAAACTTACTGAATAATTTACACAAACACGGCACATTTCTGGCTACATGGGTATGTTAATAATCAAAATTGTCGATTTTACAAATGAAATAAACTAATATACAAACATTTTGTTAAATTTTGTATCTGTTAAAAACTGCAGACGTTTTTCTTTTCAACGCAAGGTTCAATTTTTCAGGAACTGCATACAATTGAAAATGACAACTAATTAGTGTCAACATTTTCTTCATGGAACAATCTGTATATTTCTACTGAACTACTTATCAATAACACGTCTTAATTTATTCAAGTTTTGGAATAGTTTTACTGATAATTTGCTGTTGTCTGTGAGGTTTTGTAANTTTTTAACAATTGTTTCAGTTCGAGATTATTACTAATTTTAATTATGTTATTAACTACGTATTTTGTAATAGAATTTTGTACTTAAGAAATATAAATTTACAATACAAGGGTAATTATTAGGAACAATGTGATGGTTTCCTTTGTACAATGATGTTTTACGCATTACTTTCTTATGGTTTGTAAGTCTGTATTCTGTTCAGTAAGAGAAAGAAAGGCACTGGTCCGTGCTTATAAGGAAAGCGTAGCGGCAAAGTGGGGAGAGCAATAAATCCCGGGAGGCTATACCCGCTGACAACAGCCAAGCAATACAGTGATGTAAAGTGTACGGCTTTCTAATTGTTCTGGTAAAAATATGAGCAAAATGAGCAAGTTGTGCAACTTGATGGCTTTTCTCTTATTGAACAGTGTATAGATATTTTCACTGTTTTATTTAAGTATTTAAAAAAGTAATCTATGTACCTTTTTTATGATGATATTGTTCTTATGCAATTATCATATTGTAAGTTACACATTGGACATNTTCTATGAACTAAATTGCTATAACAATTTTCACATGAGCATAAATGTCCACATGGCACAAAGACATAGGACGCTCTTTCATTTATACATATAATGCAAGTTCCTTCCACTCGTGGAGATCTATTATTGTCAATGATTTCGTGTACAGTATGTATTTCGTGAAAAACTTCCGGAGCTNAAGATGTTTCATCCAAATAGCTATAATCATCTTCTGGTATCCTAAAAATTTCTTCGTCTTCTACAAATAATGAANAAGTAATATATAATACTTACAAGCTTATAAATTTGTTTGAAATATTTATGAGACAGAAGTAATTACTAATGTAAATAAATAGACACAAGTAGTGACATGTACGTAGGTGCATATTACTAATGTAAAGAAATTATTATTAATGTAAATATAAGAAGTAAAACATTTAAAACTATTCTTTATTTTCAAGAATTTATGATAATGACTTCAATATTTAAAATATGAAGATAGACCACTACAAGCCCGAGTAGTTGTGTGCTTCATTGTTTAAGATGTTTTTCAGTCTTTATTGTGTGTTAGGCACATTAAAGAACACATGGAGCAGTAAACGTTTNGATCGTTGGATGCGGTCTTTATCAATATTTGAAAAAAAGTTTATATATATTACTAATTATGAGATTAGTCGAAGAAAAAAATGTTGTGAACATTAGATTGAAATCATAATGAAAATAATATATGACGGCAACATGTCACAAATTCAGTGTAAGGCTGAAAGTTTAGCTCGTCATATATTATGTTAATTGCGATNTCAATCTGACGTGTACAACAGTTTTTATTTTGCTCATCTCATAATTTATTATAACATTGATAAACTTTTTATTAAGGATAAATAAAGACCGCATCTTATAGTCAAAACGTTTACTGTGCCATGTGTAACACATAATAAAGAATTAAAAACATTAAAAACAATAAAACATAATTACCCGAACTTCTATTGGCCTCTCATANTTTTCATATTCTTTATATCTTTTATTGGAAAAAATGTCGCAGGTTTTATTATATAGATAAATATTATAGTGTAACTATTACGTGTATTTGTGGTAAACTCGTTATTGGTGTTATGTTCTGCACCAAAATTCTCAGTAGAGTTCAACGAATATAACTGTTGTACTTCCATATCTACAATTAAAAAAGTTAGAGAAAAATAATTTACAAATATTTCATAATAATTTAATAATAATTTAAAATAGATGTTATATATATAGTTAGTAATAAAACGTTTTATACATAGTTAGTAGTAAGAGATTTTTAATTATAAAATTAAAGTATTAAATGTAGTAAAGCCATTCTTTTATCAAAAAGAGATTATTATCTACAATGTAAAACAATCAAATTAATATTTAAAAATATATGAAATAATACTAACTTTATCATAAATCATATTATAATATCTTCTTGTTTATTCATCTCTCTCTGAACTAGCGTCTTTCTACAAGATCGATTAGTTAAAGACCTAACCACGTCTTTGATTTAAATTAGAAGTATCTTCAGTTTCAGCTAACAAATAATAAACATAAACACAAAAAAGTAACTTTTGTAGACATGAAGGACGTCTTTGAGTTCATGTAATAAAAAATAATTAATGTAGAGTATTTGGCCAATAGGAACCAGGTGCAGGGTCTTTTTTTCTGATACAAAACGAGTTTTATGTCAACACGTTTCAACTTTTTTTTAAGTCTTCTTAAGTCGACTATAATAATTACAATAATGGATTAGATATACAAAAAAGCAACAAAATTGATGGTTGACAGAATTACAAAATACTGTCTCACCAGTAAGAAAATCAGCACTTCCCCGATAGCCAAATGATAGCAGTATGCCAGCAGTATGCACGCAGGTTTAATCAGCACTTTGCAGCAGATTCCACTCAGCTGTGTCATCATAGTGAGTGAATTATGTAGGCACGATACGTAAAGAAAACAACACAGCAAAAATATAGAAATAA